>NW_027467711.1:2236005-2263505 GCF_046742065.1 Oratosquilla oratoria
CTATTTTCCTTGTTAGTTTATTGTGTGGTACCTTATCAAATGCCTTTTGTAGGTCCAGAAAGGCACAGTCAGCCCAACCATCTCTCACTTGTATTATATCTATCAATCTCGAGTAGAAGCAGATCAAGTTTGTTGTACATGATCTTCCTTGTTTGAATCCATATTGATTTGGATTCAGTATAGTTTTTCCTTCCAAATGTTTAACCCATCTATTTTTGATGACCTTTTCACAAATTTTTGCTACTGTGCTTGTCAGGGAGACCGGTTTGTAATTTGATGGATCTTCCTTGTATCCTCCCTTATAAATCGGTACAATATTTGCATTATTCCAGTCGTGTGGCACCTTTCCTTTTTAAAGTGAGAATTTGATTATATTGCATATTATATCTGTTAATTCCTCCATGCATTTTTTCAGTATCTAATTTGGAATTCCGTCTGGACCATGTGATTTTCTGACATCAAGGGTTTTGATTTGGTCGATGATTTTCTTCTGTGTTACAATTATTTCTTTCATTGAGGGGGATATCTCTCCGTTTCCTCACAGTTAGACGAGATTTCTATTGTGAATACTAATTTGAAGTAGTTATTCATAATTTCAGCCATTTCCAGTTCTTCTGTGTATTCGTATTTACCCTGGCGCAGCTGTTCTATTTCTTGTTTATTCTTCAGTTTGCCATTTACATACCTGTAAAATAGTTTGGGTTCTTCCTTGCATTTTTCTATTATTATTATTTTTTTTCGTAGCTTCTCTTTTCATCTCTGCCTATTCTTACATAATAATTTTTTAGTTTGATGTACATTTCCCATTTGCTTGTTTTCTTGTATTTTTCTGTGCATTCCTAGCTTTGTCTCTTTTATCCTTAGCCTCACTACATTTCTGTTGTACCAACTTTTTATGCATGTTCTTTCCTTTTTTGTTGTGGTACGTATTTATTCACTCCCTCATTATAATTCTGTTTCAGTATATCCCATTTCTCTTCCGTCCCTGTTTCTTCATTTAGGATTTTCCCAGTTCGCGTTGCGAAAGAATTTTTTGTTTCTCAAAATTTTTGTTGTTGTACATTAGTCTTTCTATTCTATGTTTTTTATTTCTACTTTGATCCATTTGCTCTTTCAACTCAAATTCTATTGGAGTTTTGTAATCAATTTTGTTGACAATTTCAGGCTCTGTCGTAAGTATTAAATCCAGCCTTGATGGTTCTTCACTACCTCTTTATCTGGTATTTTCCATTATCCACTGAGTCATTGTGTATTCGATGGTCATGTTGAGCAGGACGTTGCCCCAGAGTTCCTCTCCAACCCAACATATTTCTTTGGAATTAAAGTCACCCATTATTACTATATTTCCTCTGTCCTTCAGTATATTAGTTAATTCGTATTTTGTATCTTCTAATATTTTGGAATGATCACTTTCTGTCCAGGATTGTTTTTTTTTTTCTTTTTTCTTTTTTTTTGGGGGGGGCGGGAGGCACATACACAGCTACAAATTTTCTACTGTTCATATATTTGCTTCCAACTTGTATCGTAATTGATTCTACATTATTTTCTCCTTCAGTTATTTTTGTTACATTTAAATCTTTATTAGTATAAATTAATACTCCACCACTCTGTTTATCCTTTGTATTCTTCATCCAACAATTGTATATTATTATCATTATCATTATGTTATTATTATTTTCATTATTATCATTATTATTATTATTATTGTTATTATTATTATTGTTATTATTATTATTATTATTATTATTATTATTATTATTATTATTATTATTATTATTATAATTATTATTGTTATTATTATTATTATTATTATTATTATTATTACTATTATTATTATTATATTACATTATTATCATTATTATTATTATTATTATTATTGTTATTATTATTATTATCATTATTATCATTATTATCATTATTATTATTGTTATTATTATTATTATTATTATTATTATTATTATTATTATTATTATTATTATTATTATTATTATTATTATTATTATTATTATTATTATTATTATTATTATTATTATTATTATTATTATTATTATTATTATTATTATTATTATTATTATAATTATTATTATTATTATTATTATTATTATCATTGTCATTATTATTATTATTACTATTATTATTTTCATTATTATCATTATTATTATTATTATTGTTATTATTATTATTGTTATTATTATTATTATTATTATTATTATTATAATTATTATTATTATCATTATTATTATTATTATTATTATTATTATTATTATCCTTATTATTATTATTATTACACTGGCCTGCGTTTAATTTTTTTTTTTTAAAGGTCGAAGGTTTTTCAAGTGATTTATAGGTTTTCTGGTGCGCTGAATCCAAAAATGCCATCCGTTTTCTTGGATCAGGTCTAGTTTTTGAGATATGAGAAGTGCGACTTTTGGGCCTTGTATAGTACTAAGTATAAGGAAAACGAGGCTGCAGGTATTGCCTATTCTTTTTTTTCTTTTTTCTTTTTCTTGCATAGAAATTATACTGTAGCACCCCGAAACTGATACTGAAACCTAATGATGTTTTTGTTTACTTTCAGGAAACTGAAACCGAAACTGAAACTGAAACTGCATTGATTACATTGACAAACTGCATTGACAACATTGAAACTGAAAATGGTTTAGAAAAGTGTGATCTCCAATCAATGTGACTGATTTTATAAGAACCTGTGCTTTTTACAAGAATCTGTGCTTCTTGTGTTTCTATTTTGGACACGTATCTTAGATTGACAGAAAATGGAACGCAAATGCACAAATCATCCTGATAGGTTCTGCTACATATGTGGTAATGTGATTCTTCCTCGTCGACTAGCAAATATAACAAATTTTGTGAAGAAGGCATATCATGCTTACTTTGGAGTTAAGCTTGGGGACCAGGACAAGCCATTTGCACCCCATGTTAGCTGCAAAACATGTGTCGAGAACTTGCGTGATTGGAGAAATAAAAAAAGGAAGAGTATGCCATTCGCTGTTCCAATGGTTTGGAGAGAGGGTAAAGATCATGTGTCAGACTGCTATTTCTGCATGACTAATCTTAAAGGAGTCAACCGCAAGAGCAAGCATTGTATTCAGTATCCTAATGTTCCGTCTGCCATACGACCAGTCCCTCATGGTCCAGGCCTGCCCGTTCCCGAGCCAGATGTTGCAATGGAATCTAGCTCTGAATCGGAATCTGATAACGCACTAGACAGGGCAGAGGGTGGAGAATATATGCCAGAAGAGAATGACCGGCCAGTGCCTCTAACACAAGCAGATCTCAATGACCTGACACTGGATCTAAACCTATCAAAGGAATCAGCACAGCTTCTGGGTTCTCGTCTTCGTGAGAAAAATTTGCTAGCACCTGAGACAACATTCTTTTGGTATCGAGAGCGTGAAAGAGAATTTAGACAGTTCTTCACAACCCAGAAGTACTCGTCATTAGTTTACTGCAACAACATTGCTGGTTTGATTCAATCAATGGGGCTGGACTATGTTGCTACTGAATGGAGATTGTTCATCGACTCTTCCAGTTGAAGTCTCAAGGCAGTCCTCCTTCACAACGGAAATAAATACTCTTCAACTCCAATCGGTCATTCGGTGCAAATGAAAGAAACTCATGACAACATGGATCAGCTACTGTCTGCTCTGAACTACAATGACCATGGTTGGTTGATCTGTGGAGATCTTAAGGTAGTTGGATTGGTTTTGGGACTACAGGGTGGGTACACAAAGTATCCATGTTTTTTGTGTTTGTGGGATAGTCGGGCTGATGATCAACATTTTGTCAGACAAGAATGGCCACCGCGACAACGTTTGGAACCTTACTCCCACCTTTACATATCAAACTGGGACTGATGAAGAACTTGTGAAGGCAATGGACAAGGACGGCATGGGATTTACTTTTCTTCAGCAGAAGTTTTCTCGGATCAGTCTGGAAAAGCTTAAGGCTGGCATCTTTGATGGGCCTCAGATAAGGGAACTTATGAAGGACTCAATGTTTGACGATGCACTGAATGCAGCTGAGCTGTCCGTTTGGTGGTCGCTTAAGTCAGTGATAAGAAACTTTCTAGGAAATAACCGAAGTGCAGAATACGAGAAAGAAGTCGACAAGCTCTTGAACAGCTATAAAAAATTAGGGGCTCGCATGTCAGTCAAAATGCACTTTCTACGGTCCCACTTAGACTATTTCCCTCAGAACTGTGGTGACTTCAGTGAGGAGCAGGGAGAACGTTTCCATCAGGATATTCGTGTCATGGAAGAACGCTACCAAGGCCAGTGGGATGTGAACTTTCTTGCGGACTACTGTTGGTGTTTAAAACGAGACGTGGTGGCTGCCCAACACAGGAGAAAGTCACTGAAAAGGCCCTTCATCCATGATTAGATTTTCTGTAATATATCCTCTTTATCTTCTGAACTATGCAAGAAAAAATTATTTCTTTTGTCAAGAATTTTTTTCTCCAAAATTAAAGGGAATAAATAACACTAAATGGCGTTTTTAATTATTTTTACCGCCTCGTTTCTCAAAAACGTGACCTGATTGAACAAAATGAGTGTGATTTTTAAATTCTGCATAGCAAATTACCCTAGAATCAGTTATCAGATGCTTTACCTTTGAAACTTCGCAGGCCAGTGTTATCATTATTATTCGCTTCGTTTCTAAGTTCTTTTTCTTTTCTTTTTCTTCTTCACTCATTCTTTTTTTTTATTCATATATTTTTGTAATGTTCACTGTTTGCTAATTTCGTTGTTCTGGAAAGTACTTCCTCTACATGACACCAAGTGGAGTCTTTATTCTGCTTTCTTCCAAGCATCTTCTTGCTGGTTCTTTGTCTGTCGGAGTTTCTTTGTTTCTTACATTTTTTAAATAAAATGAAATAAAAAAATAAATAAGAAATTAGATAATATGAAGATACGAAGACAGTTACATATATATATATATACATATATATAAATGTATATATATATACATATATATATATATTTATATGTGTGTGTGTGTGTGTGTGTGTGTGTGTGTGTGTGTGTGTGTGTGTGTGTGTGTGTGTGTGTGTGTGTGTGTGTGTGTGTGTGTGTGTGTGTGTGTGTGTGTGTGTGTGTGTGTGTGTGTGTGTACATATATGTATATATTTATATATATATCACAGGTGAGAAATGTAGTAACACATTTATAAATCACAACTAACACCACAGTCGGACGAAAGAAAAAGTTGTGTAAGCGGAACTATATATTTCGATTGCTACCTGCAATCCTCTTCAGTAGTACAAAGTGGCAGGGAGGAGGCTATCTTAAGTAGCAACCTCTTACAAAAGAAAGGGAACATGAGAAAATAAAGAACATCACTGCCCCAACCCTAGTTGACCTGAGGCTGACACGAGGTCGGGTCAGGGGGAGGGGGAGGAAGCTTGTTGACAATATTTTTGGTGATGAATAGTCCTGAAATGATGTCTGGGGTCCCTCATGTTCCCTTTCTTTTGTAAGAGGTTGCTACTTAAGATAGCCTCCTCCCTGCCACTTTGTACTACTGAAGAGGATTGCAGGTAGCAATCGAAATATATAGTTCCGCTTACACAACTTTTTCTTTCGTCCGACTGTGGTGTTAGTTGTGATATATATATATATATATACATATATATATATACATATATATATATATACATATATATATACATATACATATATATATATCTTTGAGTGTGAGTAAATTTTGACGCAGCCCGAAGGGATTTCTCCCCGTCCTCTCCTTATATGCAAGGGGGGACGGAGAGGGGGGGTCGCCGATTAAATGAAGCGGCCTTGCTGTGGATGTGCTGTGTCTTGCGACACTGCTTCTGACCCAGGGCGGTGGGCAAGGTGCAGGGATGACCCGTCATCCAGGAGGTGCTCAGATGAGAAGGAGGGTGGGAGGGGTGTGGAGTGTATTTAGGGATGAAATGGGTGGGAGTGTTTTTATGCCTTTCCCTTTTTGGCTACCTCCCTTGAAAGGGGGAAAAAGCCTTGGTATATGTATGTATGTATGTATGTATATATACGTATGTATATATATATATGTATATAAATATATATATATATATATATATGTATATATATATATATATATATATATGTATATATATATTACAAAGGATTACAAAGGCGGAGCATGCCGACAGGAGACCTTTTGATCCATATCTGGGTCGGATGCGAAAAAAAAATCACATTAATAATAAAATGATAAATAAAAACTATGATAATGTAAATAACAAATAAAATACATAAATAAATGCATAGGTATAGTTAAGTAATAAACAAACAGGTAAATAGTAAATAATAATAGATTGACATATAACTAATAATAAATAAAAATCAGACAGACAAATGATAACAAAACAAAAACAAATAATATAAGATAAACTATAATCATTACAGTATCTTACTTAGGTATTTATCTAAATGATTCTTAAAGCTTCGAACTGAACTACATTGCACTACCTGTGCAGGAAGTTTATTCCATTCATTAACTACACGGTTGGCAAAGTTGTTTCTACCTACTTCCAAATTGAATCTATTTCCGGACAGTTTGAGACCATTGTTTCTTGTCTGATTCTCATTCAATGTAAAAATTTGGTCACTTTTGATGTTGTCAATTCCCTTTAGAATTTTAAAGACCTGTATCAAGTCACCTCTGAGTCTACGCTTTTTTAGGGAAAACAGATTCATATGTTTTAGTCGATTTTCGTTTGATTTATTTTTGATATTTGGAATCAGTTTTGTGGCTCGCCGTTGTACTCTTTCCAATCTGTCAATGTCTTTAATGAGATTCGGTGACCATACGGAAACAGCATATTCCAAATGTGGACGAACTAACGATTTATATAGCTTGTTAATGAGTGATGGACTTTTGAAATCAAAAGATCGCGCAATCAGCCCTAGAATCTTATTTGCTTTCTCAGAGGCTGAAATACACTGCTTGGATGATTTGAGGTCGTTACTGATAATTACGCCGAGATCTTTTTCACTATCCACTTTTGTTAACGAATTTCCAAATAACTTGTAATCGTACTTACTGTTATTTTTACCTCTGTGCATTACCTTGCATTTACTTGTGTTAAATTTCATTAGCCACTTTTCAGACCATTGCTGTAATTTATCTAAATCTTCTTGAATATCTAATTGGTTTGAGTGATCATTTGCCACTCCGCACAGTTTTGTATCATCAGCAAATTTGGAAACAGTAGATTTTAGTCCATGGTCTATGTCATTTATATATACTATGAATAGAAGTGGCCCAAGAACGGAACCCTGAGGAACTCCACTTGCAACACTTTTCCATCCAGAAGTTTTTCCATTTAAAACAACTCTCTGTTTTCGACCATTCAACCAATTACTAGTCCAACCTAATAGGCTACCACTTATTCCATGCAAAGCTAATTTAGTAAGTAGTCTTTCGTGTGGGACGGTATCAAAAGCTTTTGCAAAGTCTAGATATATTAAATCTATATTGTTTCTTTTGTCATAATTCGAGATAGTTGTGTTGTAGAATTCGAGTAAGTTAGTCACGCAAGAACGTTTCCGTCTGAAACCATGCTGGCTATCATTTATCAAACGGTTACTTTCTAAATGATGTTCGATAGCATCTCTGATGATAGTTTCCATTATTTTTTCCTACGATTGAAGTCAAACTTATAGGCCTATAGTTATTTGGTTTCTTTTTGTCACCTTTTTTGAATATGGGAGTAATGTTAGCTAGCTTCCATTCTCTTGGGACATCTCCGGATATGATGGATTTCTTGAAAATAATTTCTAATGGAACAACAATCTCGTTTTTCATTTCCTTTAAGATTCTTGGATGCCCACCGTCAGGCTCTGGTGTTTTATTAACTTTGAGTTTGTCTATACACCTTTTAATTTTTTCTTTTGTTATATTTACCGTACCGAGTAAGTTTACCCCAGACTTTTCACAGGTTTCAGTTTGGAATTCACTTTGAGGTGTTTCGTTTACGAATACCGAGCTAAAATAATTGTTTAAGATATTACACATTCCTTCATTTGAATATTCAAGTTGACCGTCAGCAGATAATAGTGGACCAATGTGATTCCTAACAACCTTTTTATCTCTAATGTAACTATAGAATTCTTTGGGATTCTCTTTGGATTTCTCAGCGATGTTCATTTCGTATTGTCGTTTTCTTTTTCTTATTGTCTTTTTTAAATTTCTCTGTATTGATACACAACTTTCATAGTCATTAGATGCACCCGAGCACTTATATTTCTTATAAGCCTGTCTCTTTTTAGCAATACTTTTTTCAGTTTCTTTGTCGAGCCACTTTGGGCGAGCCTGATTTGGGGGACGTCTGTCCTTAAAAGGAATGTAAGTTTGAATCATCTTAGTGAGCGTATTTTCAAATATTTCCCACATCTGATCTACAGGTCTTTCGTTTAATTTTGCCTCCCAATCTGTAAGCTGAACCTCCTGACGTAGTTCTATGAACTGAGCTTTACTGAAATCGGGTATTTTAGAAACACAAGTATCTATTCTAAAATTGTTTAGGAGTTTGAATCTAACTAAGTTGTGATCGCTATTTGCAACAGATTCACCGACTTCTACATCAGTTACCATGCTTTCGCGGCTAGTGATCAAAAGATCGAGTAAGTTTTCATATCTTGTGGGCTCTTTTACATGCTGAATTAAGTAATTGTCACCAAGAAAATCAAACAAGCGACTACCTATATGGCGACTACCTATATATATAGACAAATATAGATATAGATATATATATATATATATATATATATATATATATATATATATATGAGAGAATGTGGGTGGGGAAGGGCAAACGAAGATGTGTTAGGAATAGAGTTTATTGCCCTAACGTTGCGACCAACTTGGTCTTCTTCAGAGGACTACAGCATTACAGACGGATCACAATTCTTATATTCGTAGTGAGAGAGAACCCGTCAAGGTATGAGCGTCACGTTTTCCCTTTGGCTAATGATTTAATTATTAGGACACTTGCTGCTTTCAAGAGGCATTTAAATCCGTCTCTGTCGTTAAGTGCCTCTCGAAAGCAGCAAGTGTCCTAATAATTAAATCAGAGGAACGGAATCGCCTGGCGATAGCCAGAATAAATATATATATACATATATATATATATGTATGGCTAGTTTTGCATTAATTATTTTCTTATAGGTATTTTCCATATACCTTATTATAGATTTATGTTCCTTAGAAAGGAAATTTATGACTTGGCTGTATGCAGTCATATTAGCTAGATCGCAATTTCGGGTTCTAGACCCTTCTTCAGTAGCTATAGCGATGTACTATCTTATAGGATAAGAATTAATCCGATGAGTTATATGAAAGTTCTAAGTTTTATACTAATCACTCTATGGGAGGTCACCCGGTATAAACAATAGTTTCACGAGAAGGAGACCACCTCGAGACCAGCATATACAGAAAGCCCACACACACAGAGAGACTTCTAGACTATGACAGTTACCACCCGGACTGCCACAAAAGAAGCCTAATCCGCACGTTATGGAACCCAGCTGACAAGATCTGCTCCACGACAGATGCGGTGAGGGCCGAGAAGAGGCACCTCCGTGACGTTTTTCCCAACCAACGGCTATCCGAATCGGACCGTACGGAAATGGACGATGACACGACGCACCGAGACACAATCCCCTCACACAGGACACAGGGTCACGATCCCATACATTAAAGGTGCATCAGAGGTAACAGCCACGATACTCTAGGACAAGAACATACAGGTAGTACATAAACCACGCAACACTCTGCATCACAACCTCACCAGGATCAAGGACACAGAAGCACCCACGCAGCAGGCGGGTGTAGTGTACCGCATTGGCTGTTTGGATTGTGATGCACATTACATGGGAGAAACACAGAAGAAACTCGCAACTAGAATTGAAGAACACAAGCGGCCAGTTAAACGGAAAGATGCAGCCTCAGCACTCTACAAACACATTAACGAACCACAACACAATATTGACTGGGAAGGAGCCACAGTGGTACATAGAGACAACTCAAAGAAAAGGAGACTGTTCTTAGAAGCATGGACGACAAAAGAAGTTAGCGTAAACAGGTGCATAGATTTAAACCCTATATACCTGGGCGCTAGAAACACAAACACAGACGTAGCATAAATTGGCCTCCTTTCAAACTACGTGAGCGAGAGTGGACAAGGTGAACAAAAGTCACAGTGTGTGTGATCAAGTTTTAATTTATTTCCTTTGCCCACAAGTGCGTAGTGCACGTTCAATTGTCGCATAAGTACCGTTCTATTTCATTTCATTTTATTCCATTGTTTTATTGTACTTTATTTCACTTTGTTGTATTTTATGTTATTTTATTATTTTATTATACCTATTTCCTCCGCGTACAAGTGCGTAGTGCTTTGTTCAATTGTTGCAAAAGTGTCATTTTATTTTATTTTATTACATTTTATTTTATTTCATTGCATTTTATTGTATTGTATTGTACTTTGTTATTCAGTTTTATTACAGTGCATCTATTCTTTGTAAATTAAATATATAAGGTGGTCCAGTCGTCCGGTACTCGGAGTGACTGGAAGAGGAGGGGGACCCGGACAGCTGCGGCAGTGCGGAATACCTCTCCCAATTCCAACCACGGACAGTACAATAGCCTTGAACACTGTACATCTTCACACCCCTGAAGACGGTCCTAGGACTAGGACCGAAACGTCGGGCATTAAACTTCCCACTTCGAGTCTGGTGTTTACGCCTCTCCCCTTACAACATGTATCCCAGACTCCAGATCTTCGTGTATATATATATATATATATATATATATGATGGTAGTCCGTCGATCACGACGATGACAGCTTTTTCTCAGGTTTTCTGGTGGGGAGGTTCGTCAACGCCTGTTATGGGTGCGGAGGTGGCTTATGAGGCCAATTCTCGAACGGCAGACGCGGGGGCAGGGGAAATGTTAATTACTTGGAGGCTGTGATGACGTGGTCTTGCGCCTCGATCTTGCCTTCCTGGCGTTTTCCCTCCGTTGGTCCTCAAAAACGGTCTGGGCCTACAGGGTGATGGAACGCCACTGAGGTCTGTCCAAAGATTCAGTTTCAAGCTTTTTTGGTGGAATGTTAGTATGGGTGAGGTGTGTCCTCACGCAGTCCTTAAAGCGCTTGCGTGGTCTACCTGTGTTTCTTTTGCCAGAACTAAGTTCTCCATACCAGAGTTGTTTGGGGAGGCGGTGGTCATCCATTCGAATGACATGTCCCACCCATCGGAGCTGACTTTTGAGGATCATGGCCTCGATGCTGGTCATCTCTGCACGGTCGAGCACCTCCAGGTTTGTGACTCTGTTTTGCCATTTGATATTTAGAATGGATCTTAAGCTGCGTATGTGAAAGCGCTCTAGCTGCTTCAGGTGTCGTCTGTACAGGGTCCATGACTCACAGCCATAAAGACGGCTGGTAAGGACCACAGCCCTGTACACTTTCAGTTTGGTAGAAAGTCTGACGTTTCGCTGGTTCAGGACTCGTGTTCTGAGTCGGCCTTCTCACCCTCCTCCTGTTAGACCTGATAGGTCTGTCAGTTGCCACGTCTCGTCAGCTCTCTCCATTGTTGACGTTCCTCGTATTTTCTATCCCTCTCAACCTCCTCCAGTGAAGTTCCCCTCTTTTGCAGGGCCTGCTGGATATTTGTTCTCCATCTCATTCTTGGGCGTCCCACAGGTCTTCTTCCTTCTGGTTTCCATAAGTAGTAATTCTTTGGATATCTTTGCTCTTCCATCCGCATAACATGTCCTTACTATCTCAGTTGTCCTATCTCCACATAGTCCAGTACATTCTCAACCCCTAATACTTCTCTTATAACATGATTCCTTCTTCGGTCCACCCTTGTACATCTGTAGATAACCCTTAGTGCTCTCATTTCTGCGGCCTGTATTTTACTCCTTGTCCTACTGGTTAATTTCCAGGCCTCACATCCGTAACACAGTACTGGTCTTAATATAGTTATATAGATAGTTTTCTTCACTTTCCTTGGTATTGCGGGATCCTTAAGAAGTGGGTATAGTGACTGCAGCTCTATATTGTACTTCCTGATTCTTTCATTTATTTCTAAAAGTATATCCCCTCCGCTGTTAAAATCAGCTCCCAGATATTTGAAGTTGTGTACTTTTCTTACTTCTTGGGTATCTATTGTGTATATATATGTATATATATACATATATACATATATATATATATATATGCTTATATAATATATATATATATACATGTACATATATATATACATATATATATATAAATATATGTATATATACATATATATATACATATATATATATAAAGTGTGTATTTGGGCAGGAAGTCTTCTCTTAGAGATATTTCATTAAACATGATAGATAATTCAGCATGTTGTATTTTCTGTGCCCTATTCTCCTTATTACGCCAGAGTGACTTATTCTCTCTTGCAAGATGTGAGATGATTTCTCCGTAATAAGGAAAATATCATAAAATATATGCTGAATTATCTATCACTTTTAATGATACATATTTGATAGAAGACCTCCTGTCCACATATACCTTTAATGTTCCTAGTGATGGAGCAGTGAACGTCAGAAAGAGAAACCGACAAAAGCCCAGTGTCGAAGTTAGAAGAAATTTCATGACTAGAAGAATACAGGAGCTGAAGACCAAGAATTACCACGAGATTGAACAGAAATGGGCTAACATAATTGTTGACCCAGGATTAAAAGAAATAATTGAAGCTTCTTTTCATGACATGATGAAACAATATCATAATTCCATCATTACTGCAAGCCAGAAAAAGTTGGTCAACCCTAACGCCGGCAATGTAAAACACCCACGTCCAGCTAAAGGCTACGTCAATTTAACAGATAAAACTCTCACCCCGAAACAGGAAGAACTGCTGAACTTTGGTTTGAACTTCCACGTTATGTCGAAACCAACGAAGCATCATAAGCGAGTAGAATGAGAAATCCTTCTTGATGACATCGAGAAATTGGAAACAAGAGGTGAAGTCACAGTAGGGCCCAACTTCAAAAAGAAGAAATAGTCACAGAAGCAACTAAATCAGGAGGTAATTTTAAAAGCAAAATCATAGCCCAGATGATCTCCCACGGAGAAATCATCTCACATCTTGCAAGAGAGAATAAGTCTATTTTGCGTAATAAGAAGAATATCCTAAAGAAAATACAACATGATGAAGTATCTATCACCTTTAACGATATATATATATATGTATATATATATATATATATATATATATATATATATATATATATACATATATATATATATATATACATATACATAGTACATACACACACACACACACACACATACACGCACACACACACACACACACACACACACACAAAGACACACACACACACACACACACACACATACGCACACACACACCTCTCATGGCGCTGTGGTTAGAGCTCTGGCCTGCCACTACGGAGGTCCGGGTTCGACCCTCGCCCGGGGCTGAAATAATATCAGTATCGCAGCGCTGAGGGGTGTTACTCCAACTCTCGTGGGCGAGGAGTTGGGGGTGTGTGTGTGTGCAAGGTCATAGCATTACCCATAGATCGGACCTACGAGCTCTGAGCTCTCTTCCAGGAGGGAAATAGCTGTCGATCACGAGTCCAACACGTGATCCAAAGACCAAGTGAATACACACACACACACACACACACGCACACACACACACATATATATATATATATATATATTTTTTTTTTCTCATTAAAAGTGATGGCTAGTTGTGCATTAATAATTTTCTTAAAGGTTTTTTCCATATACCTTATTAAGGATTTGTTTTCCTTAGGAAGGAAATTTATGCCTTGGCTGTATGTAGTCATATTAGCTAGATCGCGATTTCGGGTTCAAGACCCCTCTTCAGTAGCTATAGGGATAAGAATTAATTCGAAGATTCTAGTAAAGATCTAAGTTTTATACTAGAGTTCCTATACTTGCTAATCACTGGGGAGGTCACCTGGTATTACGGGCAGGGACGAAATGTCACGTGCGCTAGGGAGCCTCCGGGTTTGTATTGTGGCGGAATGTGGCGTTTTGTCTCGTAGTTGGACGAGTGGCGTTTTGTCTCGTGTTGGCGTTTGTGGTGTTATGTCTCATGTTTGTATTTGTAACGGTTTGTCTCATGCTTGGAAGGGCTCTAAGGTCTTCTGCTTGTACATTTAGGTTTGGGCTCAACTCTTTAATATACAACGCTTCTAAAATTGGGAGGCGTCTATCGTCAGTACATAAATCCAAAATCTCGGTGTTTTTCTCTAGTGTCTCTCTTGCTAGTGTTATGCCGTGGGCTTCTCTTAAGTGATTTTTAGGGGCTCCAGATATCAGGTGGTATGAGAGGCGACGGGATAACCTCATTGTCGTCATGCCAAAATAGGTGGGTGGGAGGGCTTCACAGTTCCCTCGTGTACATGTGAACCTATAGATGACATGTGATTTCTGAAGTTCTTTTCTCTCTTGTAGGGGGCAAACTCTGCTAAAGGTAGAATCGCTTCTCTTGATGTGGAGGGGTTATACACTAATATTTCCGTAGATCGAACAATTGATTACATCATCAACAAAGTGTACTACGATAACACTACACCTACACTAGACATTCCAGAACTTACACTACGTAAACTGCTTGAATGCTGTACAAAAGAAGTCCCGTTCACTTGCCCCCGTGGAAACAAATATTGCCAAATTGATGGAGTTGCAATGGGATCCCCCCTTGGAGTATTAATGGCAAACTTCTTCATGGGCTGCGTAGAAGAAGAAGTATTCAGTAAAACAGAAAAGCCAGATATTCATTGTAGATACATTGATGATGTCTTCATTAAAATCAATAACAGCAATGAAGCTGAAAAACTCCGCCACCTATTACAAGAGACATCTGAACTCACTTTCACTATGGAAGATAACATTGATGGAGCTTTACCCTTCCTCGACCTCTTAGTGAAACAAAAAGAAAATTCTTTTAATACAACAGTGTACACAAAGCCCACTAACCCTGGACACTGCCTTAATGGATCCAGTGAGTGCCCTCAAAGATATAAGGACTCTACCATCAGTACCTATATTCGAAGAGCACTAACTCACTGCAGCACATGGACACAAGTGCATGATGAAATCGAACGTTCCACTCAAGTTCTGATCAATAACGGCTTCAGTGAAAAAGAGATAAATTTTCAAACAAAGAAAATAATGGACGGCTGGCATAACATCAACAATGATAAACAAAATAAAGAGAAAATCAACAAATATTATAAATCCACTTTTTCGTCAGCTTATAAAGAAGATGAACGCATTATGAAACAAATTATAAAAAGAAACATTAAACCAGTCAATCCAGAAAAAATACTAAATCTAGTGATTTATTACAAAACTAAGAAAACTAGCCACCTCCTTATTAGAAACACCCCCCTACAAGAGAGAAAGGAACTTCAGAAATCACATGTCATCTATAGGTTCACATGTACACGAGGGAACTGTGAAGCCCTCTTTTGTACAGCATTCAAGTAGTTTACGTAGTGTAAGTTCTGGAATGTCTAGTGTAGGTGTAGTGTTATCGTAGTACACTTTGTTGATGATGTAATCAATTGTTCGATCTACGGAAATGTTAGTGTATAACCCCTCTACATCAAGAGAAGCGATTCTACCTTTAGCAGAGTTTGCCCCCTACAAGAGAGAAAAGAACTTCAGAAATCACATGTCATCTATAGGTTCACATGTACACGAGGGAACTGTGAAGCCCTCCCATCCACCTATTTTGGCATGACGACAATGAGGTTATCCCGTCGCCTCTCATACCACCTGACATCTGGAGCCCCTAAAAATCACTTAAGAGAAGCCCACGGCATAACACTAGCAAGAGAGACACTAGAGAAAAACACCGAGATTTTGGATTTATGTACTGACGATAGACGCCTCCCAATTTTAGAAGCGTTGTATATTAAAGAGTTGAGCCCAAACCTAAATGTACAAGCAGAAGACCTTAGAGCCCTTCCAAGCATGAGACAATCCGTTACAAATACAAACATGAGACATAACACCACAAACGCCAACACGAGACAAAACGCCACTCGTCCAACTACGAGACAAAACGCCACATTCCGCCACAATACAAACCCGGAGGCTCCCTAGCGCACGTGACATTTCGTCCCTGCCCGTAATACCAGGTGACCTCCCCAGTGATTAGCAAGTATAGGAACTCTAGTATAAAACTTGGATCTTTACTAGAATCTTCGAATTAATTCTTATCCCTATAGCTACTGAAGAGGGGTCTTGAACCCGAAATCGCGATCTAGCTAATATGACTACATACAGCCAAGGCATAAATTTCCTTCCTAAGGAAAACAAATCCTTAATAAGGTATATGGAAAAAACCTTTAAGAAAATTATTAATGCACAACTAGCCATCACTTTTAATGAAACATGCATTAGAGAAAAACTCCTGCCCAAATACACTGAAAATGTATATGTATATATATATAGATATATATATGTATATATATATATATATATATGTATATATGTATGTATATATATATGTATAATATATATACATATTTATATACATATATCTATATATGTATATATATACATATATATACGTATATATATATTCAGTTTATATATATATATATATATATATATATATATATATATATATATATATATAGTTGTGTGTATTCACATACATTCATGGGTAGACCACAAACAACACAAAATCTCGAAATCTGTCTTATGAGTGTCCCCAAATCGCACGTCACTCTGTCTGAAAAGAGGTCTATGAAATTCGTCAAGAAGACTACAAGAATGACAAGTGCACGCAACGGGACCAGGAACGACCGCAAGAGCACTTCGGAAACACTCGACTCTCCACTACCTCCAATTGCCAGGAAAACACCCATTTTGAGGGAAGCCAACGCCCTCCTTCAGGAAAAGACCTTCGGCAGCCGGAAGGCTTTTCCCGTCAACTTCGAGTGCAGCGATGAGAAGAGGACCCTCGATATACTCTGCACCTGTTGTGAGCCAATGGAGGTCGACCTCCAAGAACCTGGTGCTGTCGAAGAGGACATGGACTGGGAGTGAGCTGGCACTACCCACGTGACCTGTGTGAGGTCACAGGATCCACAACGATCCTGAAAAATTTAAACACTTCGAAGAGAGTCAGACACCCGAGGCAAGTGTCTGGTCTCGAAGAACCTTCCAGGGAAGAGGAAGGCATACGCCAGGAGGCGTTTATATGCGGCCGATGTCGCCTGGACTGTTAGGACAGGTAACAGTTCCTGTTGGAAATTGGAGAGGAGCGTGGGATTCGAACACGAAAGTAAGCGAATGCGAGACCAGGACGCTGCCGAGTAAACCAAGAGAGTACCAGGAAGCTTATATAAATTTTTGCTACTCTTCGATGGTCTTCATAAAAAAAAAAAAAAAAATCGCTTCTTCAGACATCCTTCTTTGGAAAAGATTCCACTATGTAGGCCAAGGGCTTTAACAACGGTGATGCAGGAAATGTCATCATATCAAGACAGCAGGATTTGAATTAGTCATATTCAGGTTTAAGGAGGAAATAAGCAAGAACTGGTTTACCAACTGAGTGGTTAATGAAAGGAACAGATTTAGTAGCCATGTAGTGGGCTCTGAAATAATTGGTTGTTTTAAGAGAAAATGAGATAACTTTATGGATAGACATGGCAGGTGGTAATGGACATGGAACTGCCTAATATAAGTCTTATGGTCTCTTGAAGTCTCCTCCATTCTTATGCAAGCATGTAGCTCTAAGAGAAAATAAAATAACTTCATGAATAGGAATGACAGGTGGTAAGGAACATGAAACTAGTGTAGGCCTTATGGTCTCCTGAATCTTCCTCCATTCTTTTTGTCTTTTATTCAGAGTTCGGGAGGCAGAGGAGGAGCTACAAAGAGACCTCGGGGTTCCCTCTGACCTCAGTCTGCCGATTCCCCAAGGACGGAAGCATTTCACCTGAAAAGATGGTTCTAAGACTTTGAAAAAAACATTGATAAAGTCAATGACGGACTGAAGGAGTGTTTAATAAAGATGTCTTAATTAGTACAATCCAAGTAGCCACTTAACTTCGTCTTGGGAAAGATATATGTACATTCGTGCGGAAGTGCACACACACACACACACACACACACACACACACACACACACACACACACACACACACAAAATACATACATGAATTTAAGAGCAAATTAGAGACTGCGAGATACAAAGGCGAGGCACTACGAGCGTAGCTCTCCTTCCCGTAAGATACAACTAGGTAAATACACACCTACACACACACACACCTACATACACTCATACAAAGACACACCCACACACACCCACACACACACACACACACACACACACACACACACACACACACACACACACAGAGGGAAAGAAAGAGAGAGAGAGAGAGAGAGAGAAAGAGAGAGAGATTTGGTTTTAATAAATTCATTACGCCCGTGGGCGGCAAACAATAGTACATCTATCACAGCATTGTGTTAGAGAACATGTCATATATTACACACATTCTTTAAATGGAGACATAATACAATAATCATTCAGGATCCCCCGAAATGGTGATGGCGGGATAGTGGTACTATGTAAGTGTTTACATACAATCATCATGCCCCGTCTCCGGGGAATATTGTCTGTCACTATGGGTCACTGGAGACAATAATACCAAGGGTGTTCGTGTTAGGACGGTTACACAGCCCGCACGGTGATCACCGTGGCATATCATCCGTCTGGGAGCCCCGTCACACAGGTCGACTCCCAAGTCCGAGCCGAGCACTGACATTATTGTGCCTTCGTACCATGGTCTTGCGTCGGCGTTACTTGTGGCGGTTGGGTAGGAGGTGGTCGTATGGGGATATCGTTAGACCGTTCCGCATCTTTCGGTGTGTTGACATGGCATGAGTGGCTGCGTGTACTCGTATCTTGTTTTAAGGCATGATAGGGTGAGCATTGCGCGTGACGTCCATGACGTAGGTATAGGCTGCCTTGGTAAGATGGCCCACCGTTTAATAAATTCATTGCTTCTGAGGGCGACAAACAATAGTATATTAGTCATAGTATTATGTAAAGAGATACAAAAGGAGGTATGGTTGGATTTAACAATCAAAATCCCCCAAAATGGGGGTGGCGAGCTAGGAGTGTATCTAAGTTGTCGTCACTAAGTATTTACATACAGCTATCACGTCTTGTCTCTGTGGAATACTGTCTGTCACAATGGGGCATTGGAGACAGTAATGTTCAAGAGTGTTGGCGTTAGGGCGGTTACACAGCCTGCATGATGAGTAATGTGGCATAGCTTCCGCCTGGGATATTTGCCACACAGGTCGATATCCGAGTCTGAACCGAGCACTGATAACATTGTGTCTCCGTACCATGGGTCCGCGTCGGCGATACTTGTGGCGGCTGGGTAGGAAGTGGTCGTGGTGTTGAATGGAGACACAGGTGGCTCGTTCCGCATCCCTTCGGCGTGTTGTTATGGTGTAAGTGGCTGCGTGTATTCTGTTTTTGAGGCATGTGAGAGAGGGTACTACGCGTTCGTTGTCTAAGACGAAGGCACAAGCTGCTTTGGCAAGACGGTCCACCGTGTCATTGCCAGCAAGGTCGACGTGTGAGGGCACCCATATGAAAGATACGGCCATAGATGCTTCATGAACAACGGCGAGTTGGGTCAGTATGGCCTGTACAGCACGATAGTAGTTGGGTCTGGGTGAGGAGAGGGCGTGTAGAGCTGGTTGGGAGTCACAAAGGATCACACCATTTACGTTACAGTCTACAAGATATGTTACTGCGTCGAGGATTCCGTGTAGCTCACAAAACGTGGAGCTTGATGTGACAGGTAACCTGCGGCCAATCCATCCAGCTTCCACAGGTGGCTGTAAGGTGGGTGAGTACATGGCACACGCTGCTCTTCCATCAGCCTGTACCGAGCCATCCACGTAGATGACATGCGCTGCGGGGATCTTTGAGGATACGCTGTCGATGGTCTCTAGTGCTAGTTGCTTTTGAAGTGCAGGAAGTTCATCTTTGGAGGTTGGTGTGAAGGTGACATTAGGGAGGGAGATTCGCCACGGGGGCAAGTCGGGTTCAACCGTTTCTTCAGGGACGTGGAGGTCAAGGTTTCTGAGTGTGTTGCACACTGTAGTGACGAGGTTGCGGCCTCCTGGTCGAAGTGGAGGGCGGGGTGCACCGTCAGGTTCGAGCGACGCTCTGATGGTAGCAGTATAGTTTGGGGACAGATAGGGCGATCGGAGGCATTTTACAGAGAGAATGGCCGGGTTAGCATATATTCTCTCTACGAGCGATGGTAGACCAAGTTCACTTTGCATGTTAACGATGCGAGTCGAAGGAGGGCAACCTAAGATAAATCTCATTATTCTATTTTGGAATTTTTCGAGAGGTTCCAAAGCTCTCCTGGGAAGTTGACAAAGGGCAGGTGATAAGTAGTCAACGAGTGATCGAAGAAATGTGGTGAATAGAGTTCTGACCATTGGTAATGAAACGCCGGTGGAATTTGTGGCAAGCCACTTGATAGGGGTAAAACGGGCCTGCAGACGATCAAGGAGATCATTAACAAGGGGATGGATACGTTGTCGAGTCGGTATGGCTGGAGTGATCCGGGCTGGTACTCCAAGGTATGTGTACTGTGTGCAATCACCTCCCATGCTGAACGTCCGTAATGCTTGGAGAGTACGAGATGAAAATATTCTGCTCTTCTCAGGGGAAATGATGAGACCACAAGCGGTAGTTGACGTGTAGAAGCCATTGAGGACGAATTGGAGGTCAGTGGGCGAGTTGGAATGGATGCAGATGTCGTCCGCGTAGCAGAGAAGGGTTGTACCGGGAACGTTAGGAAGAAGTGAGAGTAAGCGGTGCATCAAGACGTTAAAAAGAAATAGACTTAGTACGCCACCTTGCGGGGTACCGAGTTCGAACTGCTCGTAGGAACTGCACACACCTCGAAAGAGAACACGTGACTTCCTGTTACTCAGATAACCTCGAATCCATCGAAGGAGGTTTCCTTGCACTTCGAAGGTAACCAGCTGGTCAAGAATTATTTCATGGTTGGCTACATCGAAAGCACTTTTGAGGTCCAGGAAGGCAACTACGCTGGTGGGAGAGAGGCGGGTGTAGAACTCAGTAAGGCAGTGGTGCGTACTTCGACGTGGGAGGAAACCATACAGCTGCGGGGAGAGTTGACTTTGTAGACGATTCATGAGCCGGGCAAGGATGATACGTTCAAGCACCTTGCTGAAGCATGAAGTTAGGGAAATGGGCCTGAATTTATCAGTACCTGGTTTCGGTATCGGAACAACCGTGCTTAAAGTCCAGGCTGCAGGTACATGTCCACGAAGGAGGCAGAGGTTGAAGAGGCGAAGGAGGGGGTTGCCAGGAACTTCCAGTAGGAGTCGGAGCACTTGGTATGTAATGCCGTCATCCCCGGGGGCAGAAGTTTTTTGTATTAGTCATGGCTAGTCGTAAGTTATTCTCCGTAATCGGGACGTCGTCTTCTTCATCTGAGTGGAGAAGTGCAGCCATTAGGTGGAGATTACGGGTGTTGCGACGAGTGGAGAGTGCCTCTTGGATATGCGTAGGAAGATTGTTAGTCTGTGACTGTGACGATCATAAAGTAATGAGGTCCTGGGCGTAGGCGTCTGGATTGTGATGGAGGGCGCTGGGAGGTTGCTTCTTAACGACCCTTTTTACAAGGCGCCACATGGTCGCGATACTAGTCTGGTGATTTATGGAATCAGTGTATTTCTGCCAAGACTCTGTGTAGGCACAGTTCTGGAGGGCGACCATATTATCCCGTGCTATTTGGTACTGATGTAAAGAATCAGGTGTGGGTTGCGTCTGAAAAGTATGACCAGTAGTCTGTGTAGCTCTTTCCGCTTGGATAATACGGTGGTCCAACGTCCATGAGTGAGGTACAGGGCGGCGTGGTAGGTGAGCTTTGGTTACATAGCGGCTGTAGAAGTCGTGTGTGGTATTCACTAAGGACGTGTATAGTGCGTCGGGGATAGGAAGTCAAATGTGGGAAGGAGACTAGAGATGTACGAAATATACGTAGGGCAATATTTAGGAGGAATGAATATATACGGGTCCGGCGATGAGGAGTTGGAATCCGAGATGGTATGGAGTAGTATAAACTAAGAGCAATATGGTCGGAGAAGAGAGAAGCAATTGATTGACAGGCGACACGGGATGGCACGAGGCCAGACGTGATGATGTGGTCAACTGTGCCTCCACGTGCATGTGTGGCTCCACCAGTTTCCCATCGTGTGAGTCGGTACCGATGTATGTAGTTGAGTAGAGGGATTCCACTACGGTTGGGGACAGGGGAGGCATCACCAAGAGCAGGATGTCGAGCGTTGAAATCCCCCATATAAATCATTCCGCGATTTGTAGGTACTGGGAGGGCAACAAAATTAATAACACCAGGGGCAGAGTATACGTTGCAAAGTCGAAGTTTACCATTGCCCACAGTGACTTCAATTAACTGAAAGGTCATAGTAGTATCCCTGGAGCATCGAAGGAGCTTGTGTGGCATGGGTGCGTGGACGTAAGAAATGAGGCCATTCCTGGATGGATGTATGTACGAGACATAGCCAGACAGCGTAGGTGCTGTGTCGCATGGCTGAGCACCACCGGGAAAGGCTTCTTGAATAAATATTATCTGGGGGTGATGGCGATGGACATATGCCTTGAGTGCAGTGAGTTTCGTGTTATGACGTATTCCGAAAGCATTCCAGGAGATGACGTGAAGCGATACGAGATCAGAGAATCTTATTATGTGCTTTGCGAGAGCCGGATGAGGTTGGTGTTTGAATGTGGGCGCTGCCAGGCGGAGCATGGGTAGAGGAGTTCAATGGCGACGAGAGCTTCTCTAGATGGGAGGCAACTGTATCAAGTCGCTCTGTAAGGGCTGTGACAGAGGTGATAACAACTTTGTGAGATTCAACTAGACTGGCAAGTGTGGTTGCTGTGGTAGCCTGTTGGTTAACTAAACTTTCGATACGGGCATCTATGGCATCGAATCGCTTCGTGAGGGCTGAACAGCGGGATTCGAGAGATGCAACAGCTTGGCGAAGAGCTTGTACCTCAGCAGAGTCCGTGGTGCTGGGCGTCATGAGAGAGGTGGCTGGAAGTGGTGGTGGTAGTGATGATAGTGGTGGTCCAAGTCTTTGGGAAGTGGCCGTGGGTGTTCGCTTAGTACAGCCATGCCAAACGTTGACCCCTGGTTTATGGTATCGGGGGCACTTCCATCGGGATGTGTCTGGTGGTGGGGATATGGAAGGTTCTGAGGTAGATGCGGAGTCGTCGGACGTGGTGGGTGGAGTGGGTGGGCGGTGAGGGCAGGAACGAGTGCCATGATTCTCCGCGCACCAGGCACACTTTGCGGGAGCGGAGCAGTATCTTGAGATATGTTTGAAGCCCCAGCATTTATAGCACCACGGAATTTCATCTTTCATTTTGCGAAGCTCACAGGGAGGGAGGAAAGGTAGGAAGGGGAACTCTAAGGTAGGCGGCGGTGGTTCAAGTAGGCTCCACGTGATGACTAGTCGGTTGATTGGCGTCCCATTTTGGACGAATCTGCGAGCTGTATGTATCCCTGGATATTCCTTGACATGAAGGCATCGATGCTGACAGGGTATCGAGTGAGGAGGTATGTAGGGAATTTAGGTGGTCTTACCGTGGAGTCCTGGATGACTAGGCGTAAAGATAATATTTCCCCACTCGTGATACTTTTAATGATGTCTTGTCGTTGTCTTGAAACATAGACGAAACGAGATGTAATAGCTGACATCTTCACCTCAGCCAGCTCACGATCGAGACGGAAAGACTTGGCAACGTTGGAGAGCCACCGAAGTTTCACGTCACAGCTTGAGTTGTCAGGGAAAGTTAATTTGACATATTTCTCTCTGGGAGCAAAGGCAGGAGCCTGTGACGGCGAAGTATAGGACGAGATTGGGGGGGTAGGGGTGGGAGATGGTGTGATATCATAAGCTTGTGGCTCTGTCATTGGATTCTTCTTCGATGATTTAGCAGCAGGAGAAGGTGGTGGGCTGCTATTATTGGAGACTTCATTTAGAGTGCGTTTAGCGGGGGTAAATGGTTGTGGTGCAGAGTTGCCAGATGCAGGAGAATTTCCTTGAGCGTGATGGTTGTAAGTCGTAAGTGGGGGCCATATGTTAATTGGATCTTCATCGTCACTCATAGCGAGATCGGCTTCAACGATGGCAATGGCCTGTGGCCCTGAGTAGTCCATGATTACCACACGTTAAGATTATTCACAGGAGTTCAGGATTTATGAGGCAGTATGCGGGGAGAGCGATTCATCCATGTCGTCACAAACCTCTTACTGCGCATGCGCAGACTTGGCCGCCCCTGACCAGGAAGGTCGGAGGGATAATGTTTTCACAGCTATAGACTAAATTAGTTAATGTTCACACACCGTGATGACAAAAAAGGGTAGAGGTGGTCTTATAATTTCTCACAGCGCACAACGAAGGGTTGGAACACAATAACACTGCCGGAATTCTAACAAAGAGCACGGAGCTCAAAACTGTAGGACCGGTCACACGCCATATTTGTTTTCCTTCCAGAGAGAGATAGAGAGAGAGAGATAATAATAACTCCAGCTGAACGAGAGCATTGACGAAAGTTTCGAAGAGTTCCGTACATGGCACATGAAAAATTCAAGAAACACAAGAGAAGATAATTATACTCTATTAATCCAGAGTAACAATCATAAACGATGGTCAGACTTATTTCAGGGGCACAATTTTTGATTGAATGAAAATCAGTGTAACCACTGAGTGTGACCTTGTCTTTAGAACTAGAGTCTAACAAAATTGGTAACATTTATTCTTGAAATAATTTTTTATAATTTTCAATAGCATGTCTATGATCAAAGCAGGAGTCCAAATCATGAGTGACAACATTACAAACAGAGAAACGTCTAACGGAAAAAAATTCATATGTTGTACTGTCGACAACGAACAAAGACAACAGGAGGGAGGGAGGGAGGAAGGAAGAAGGGAGGAGGAAGGAAGAGAGGGGGAGCAGAAGAGAGAGAGAGAGAGGGAGGAGGGAGGGGGGGCATAAAACGTGAACTAGACGAGGAGGTGACTTGTTTGCTTTAAATTCTCAATTCGAATTGTTGATTCCCTCTGAAAGTTTGGCCATAACTATGAACCACGATTGTAGCGGCAACGACCCCCGTCGCACAAGGTTCCGGGCACACCACGGCACATCGGAGCGGGGCATAGAAGAGCTAAGCCGTGAAGTATAAGAGATGAGCATGACACAGTACATATGAAGCAACCCTTTGAGAAGTGGAGACACTATTTTCAGAGGAACGGAATCGCCTGGCGATAGCCAGAATAAATATATATATACATATATATATATATATATATATATATATATATATATACACATATGGCTAGTTTTGCATTAATTATTTTCTTATAGGTATTTTCCATAAACCTTACTATAGATTTATGTTCCTTAGAAAGGAAATTTATTACTTGGCTGTATACAGTCATATTTGCTAGATCGCAATTTCGGGTTCTAGACCCTTCCTCAGTAGCTATAGTGATGTTCTATTTTATAGGATAAGAATTAATCCGATGAGTCTTATGAAAGTTCTAAGTTTTATACTAATCACTCTATGGGAGGTCACCCGGTATAAACAATAGTTTCACGAGAAGGAGACCACCTCGAGACCAGCATATACAGAAAGCCCACACAGACACACACAGAGACTTCTAGACCAGTGGTTCTTAACCTGTGGGGAATTCCCCACTGGTGGGGAATGGCGGAGTTGCCAAGTGGAAATGACCGGTTGGACAGAAGAACCACTGTATTTTTCTTTTTGTTTCTGGTGTCTTCTTGTTGTCACATTTCGTGAATTTGTTTCCACCCACAAATAATCGATAGTGCTTCAAAATTTAATACATTACATCTAAATATTGACTTACTTTACAAATCACAACCATTTACAGACTGTTTCAATAACAAAAACAACTAATATATAAGGTATTGTAAGTCATGTTTGGGTAAAAGTGACAACACTGTATGTTTACGTACTAAACACTGCATGGGTTAAAATCGAATTTGTCAAAGACCGATGCTGTGGTGGGAAATGGAGAGTTGGCTCACTAAAAAGTGGTGAATTGGAGAAAAAAGGTTAAGAACCCCTGTCCTAAAGCATGTCTGCGCTTGGTCATTTTAATACTTTTACCTTTCCGAATAGATTCCTCTATTTCCTCCATGTTTCTCTTTCTTTTCTATAATCTCTGTCTTTTATTGATAAGCTTGTTTAGTTCTACTCTTTCTATTTACTCCCTCCTGCTTTTAATCTGCATGGTCCTTCTTCTTTTAATTAGGTCGCTTGTAGCTTTGGAGTATTTGTTTTCTCTAATGTTTCTTGTGCTTCCTACTTTCTCTGCCGATTCCCTACTGATATTCACTTAATTCAAATTGATATTTTCCACGGTGTCTTCGTTTGTTCTTAGAGCTTCAAATCTATTTTTAATTTCTAATTGAATTTTCTGCTTATTATCCTTAACCTTTGCAAGGCTGATTTTCTTTCTCAAAATTAGTTTATTTCTCTCGGCTCTGAAATTGAATTTAGCTGTGCAACCTACCATTCTATGGTCACTACCTATGTTTACTTTATTTATGACAGTAACATTACTAACGGTTTTGCTCTCATCTCCTAATTTAAAGTCTATTTCGTTCATTGTTGTTCCATTTGGACTTCTCCACGTCCATTTACGACCTACGCGCTTTTTGAAGAAAGTGTTCATTATCCTCATGTTGTAGTTCTCTGCAAATTTGACCAACATCTCGCCTCTGTCATTTCTTTTACCTACTCCAAACTTCCAATGCACGTTTCATCTCCCATCTTCTTCCATACTTTAACATTGAAGTCTCCTATTACCAACGTGTACTTACTTTTTTCTTGATCCATTACTTGACTTAAATCATCATAGAACGACTCAATTTCATCGTCTGAACTCTGTGAAGCTGGTGCATAAACCTGAACTATTTTTAGAGTGCACCTTTTACATAGCCTAATCACAATCCAAGCTACCCTGTCAGACTACGTTACCAGCAATCTCTCGGTTGATCAAAAATCCTACTCCACTGGATCTTTCTTTGTCCTTACCTCTATAGTAGAACAGGTGATGACCATCTTGTAATTGTATCAGCTTTTCTTCCGTTCTTCGGACTTCGCTCAGTCCTACGATGTCCCGATTGATGTTGTCTAGTTCTTTCATTAAACTCTCCAGCCTGTGGTCTTCTGAGAGACTTCTTACGTTGTAAGTATAGATCTTCATTTTATTCATGTTGCTTAATGTCCAAGACTTGGATCTGCTTGGACAGTGCTTACTCACATTCGGTGGTACATTGCT
>NW_027467711.1:2268505-2271005 GCF_046742065.1 Oratosquilla oratoria
GGAACCGAGCTGACAAGATCTGCTCCACGACAGATGCGGTGAGGGCCGAGAAGAGGCACCTCCGTGACGTTTTCCCCCAACCAACGGCTATCCGAATCGGACCGTACGGAAATGGACGAGGACACGACGCACCGAGACACAATCCCCTCACACAGGATACAGGGTCACGATCCCATACATTAAAGGTGCATCAGAGGTAACAGCCACGATACTCCGGGACAAGAACATACAGGTAGTACATAAACCATGCAACACTCTGCATCACAACCTCACCAGGGTCAAGGACACAGAAGCACCCACCCAGCAGGCGGGTGTAGTGTACCGCATTGGCTGATTGGATTGTGATGCACATTACTTAGGAGAAACACAGAAGAAATTTGCAACTAGAATTGAAGAACACAAGCGGCCTGTTAAACGGAAAGATGCAGCTTCAGCACTCTACAAACACATTAAAGAACCACAACACAATATTGACTGGGAAGGAGCCACAGTGGTACATAGAGACAACTCAAAGAAAAGGAGACTGTTCTTAGAAGCATGGACGACAAAAGAAGTTAGCGTAAACAGGTGCATAGATTTAAACCCTATATACCTGGGCGCTAGAAACACAAACACAGACGTAGCATAAATTGGCCTCCTTTCAAACTACGTGAGCGAGAGTGGACAAGGTGAACAAAAGTCACAGTGTGTGTGATCAAGTTTTAATTTATTTCCTTTGCCCACAAGTGCGTAGTGCACGTTCAATTGTCGCATAAGTACCGTTCTATTTCATTTCATTTTATTCCATTGTTCTATCGTACTTTATTTCACTTTGTTGTATTTTATGTTATTTTATTATTTTATTATATTTATTTCCTCCGCATACAAGTGCGTAGTGCATTGCTCAATTGTTGCACAAGTGTCATTTTATATTATTTTATTACATTTTATTCTATTTAATTGCATTTTATTGTATTGTATTGTACTTAGTTATTCAATTATATTATATTGCATTTATTATTTGTAAATTAAATATATAAGGTGGTCCAGTCGTCCGGTACTCGGAGCGACTGGAAGAGGAGGGAGACCCGGGCAGCTTCGGCTTTGCGGAATACCTCTCCCAATTCCAACCATGGACAGTATAATAGCTCCTTTGAACACTATACATTTTCACACCCCTGAAGACGGTCCTAGGACTAGGACCGAAACGTCGGGCATTAAACTTCCCACTTTGAGTCTGGTGTTTACGCTTCTCCCCTTACAACATGGATCCCAGACTCCAGATCTTCACACACACACACACACACACACACACACACACACACACACACACACACACACACATATATATATATATATATATATTTATATATATACATATACAAATATATATACATATATATATATATGTATATATATATATATATATATATGTATATATATATATATGTATGTATAAAGTGTATATTTGGGTAGGAGGTCTTCTCTCAAAGAGATTTTATTAAACGTGATAGATAATTCAGCATGTTGTATTTTCTTTAGGATATTCTCCTTATTACGCATGATTGACTTATTCTCTCTTGTGAGATGTGAGATGATTTCTCCGTAATAAGGGAAATATCCTAAAGAAAATACAACATGCTGAATTATCTATCACTTTTAATATTCCTAGTGATGGAGCAGTGAACGTCAGCAAGAGAAACCGCCAAAAGCCCAGTGTCGAAGCTAGAAGAAATTTCAAGACTAGAAGAATACAGGAGCTGAAGACCAAGAATTACTACGAGATAGACCAGAAGTGGGCTGACATAGTTGTTGACCCAGGGTTAAAAGAAACAACTGAAGTTTCTTTTCATGACATGAATACAAAATACAACATGATGAAGTATGTATCACCTTTAACGATATATGTATATATATACATATATATATATGTATATATATATTAGTATATATATATGTATATATATATATGTACATATATATATATACATATATATGTATATGTATATATATATGTATATATATATATATATACATACCGGTATATATAGATATATATATATATATATATATATATATATATATATATATATGTATATATGTATATACATCTACATAAATATATATTGTATATATATATATATATATATATACATATATATATATTGTATATATATATATATGTATATATATATATATTGTATATATATATACATATATATATATTGTATATATATATAAATATATATAAATATATATATATATATATATATATGTGTATATACATATATATATATATATTGTATATATATAAATATATATATATACATATATATACATATATATATATATATGGTTGTGTTTATTCACATACAGTCATGGGTATACCACAAACAACACAAATTCTCGAAATCTGTCTTAAAGTGTTCCCCAAATCGCACGTCACTCTGTCTGAAAAGAGGGCTATGATATTCGTCAAGAAGACTCCAGGAATGACAGCAGCACGCAAGAGGACCAGAAA
>NW_027467711.1:2276005-2283505 GCF_046742065.1 Oratosquilla oratoria
GTTTTGAAAATTTCCTGGCGTTTTTATGACCACCTTCCGAAATTCTATTGCCTTTATGATTGACCTAACGAGAAAGAGAGACGAGGGGAGAATTTGACGACAACGTCAGTAGACTTTGACGACTCCTTTTGGAGACTGAAGACTTCCTCGGGAGATTTTGAAGACTCTTTCGTAAATCCCGTGGAATTTCCATTTATTCAAAGCTTAACGTGTGACGTCATGTCGCGTTGCTTTCTGAGCTCCTAACAGAACTTCACGAAAATAAGGAGATAAATAAATAAATACACAAATAAATAAACAGTATTCAAACGTCTATAAATGTTTATTGTGACATGACATAAACGATTCAAAAATCTTTTTTGCCTTTATAATTGACCTAACGAAAAAGAGAAGGAGAGAGAGAGAGAAAGAGCGAGAGAATTTGACGACACCGTCGGGAGACTTTGACGACTCCTTTTGGAGACTGAAGGCTCCTTTAGGAGATTTTGAAGACTCCTTCGTAATACTTAAAAGTTGAATAACCGTGGAATTTCCGCGGGTCCTATGTGACATAACATAAACGATTAAAAAAATGTATTGCCTTTATGATTGACCTAACGAGAAAGAAAGAGAGAAAGAGAGAGAGAGACACACGACGGGAGAATTTGACGTCGGGAGACTTTGACGACTACTTCTGGAGACTAGAGACTCCTTCGGGAGATTTTGAAGACTCCTTTGTAATATGTTACGAAATAGCAAAAATTATATGTACTCTAACGAAGAGCGAGCGAAGCGAGCTACGCCGTAGGCCAAGCACACCTGGCGAAGCCAGGTCCGGGTGCTTGTATTTAAATAAAAATGGAAATGGTCAAAACTAAGATTTCTGAACGAAAGTGCGTGACCCGAACAAAAGGTAACAGTGGGTTATGGACCGGGGTGAGTGTTTTAACAGTGATCTGGCGCGGGGACGGTCTGGACGAAAACGATTTATACGGTTACTATACACAACAACATGGGTATATATCAATATACATAAAGAATATTTCTCTCTAAACCTTCCAACCTCCTACTCCGGAAATGATTCATCACCGGAAACACTAACTCCCGGGTACACATCTGACTCAGACTCAGAGAATCTTTACGAAATATTACCAAGAGAATCTTTACGAAATCACGCTAAGAGAATATTTACGAAATATTGCCAAGAGAATCTATATACATAAAAACGGAATTACGGAATTCTGATAAAAGAATCTTTACGAAATATTAATGAGAAAATATTTACGAAATATTGCCAAGAGAATCTTTACCAAATGTTGCTAAGAGAATCTTTACGAAATATTGCCAAGAGAATCTCCACTTCACTAACATAAAAAAAATATTTCTCTCTAAACCTTCCAACCTCCTACGGAAGGCCCAACCCGGAAATGAGTCATCACCGGAAACACTAATATTACCATGGAAAAAGAAAGTGGTGCTAACAAGAAAAAGAGAATCTTTACGGAATTCTGACAAAAGAATCTTTACGAAATATTAATGAGAAAATATTTACGAAATACTGCCAAGAGAATCTTTACCAAATGTTAACAAGAAAATCTTTACGAAATATTACCAAGGGAATCTTTACGAAATATTGCTAAGAGAATCTTTACGAAATATTACCAAGAGAATCTATATACATAAAAAAATAAAGTTTTTCAGTTTTGAAAATTTCCTGGCGTTTTTATGACCACCTTCCGAAATTCTATTGCCTTTATGATTGACCTAACGAGAAAGAGAGACGAGGGGAGAATTTGACGACAACGTCAGTAGACTTTGACGACTCCTTTTGGAGACTAAAGACTCCCTCGGGAGATTTTGAAGACTCTTTCGTAAATCCCGTGGAATTTCCATTTATTCAAAGCTTAACGTGTGACGTCATGTCGCGTTGCTTTCTGAGCTCCTAACAGAACTTCACGAAAATAAGGAGATAAATAAATAAATACACAAATAAATAAACAGTATTCAAACGTCTATAAATGTTTATTGTGACATGACATAAACGATTCAAAAATCTTTTTTGCCTTAATAATTGACCTAACGAAAAAGAGAAGGAGAGAGAGAGAAAGAGCGAGAGAACTTGACGACACCGTCGGGAGACTTTGACGACTCCTTTTGGAGACTGAAGGCTCCTTTAGGAGATTTTGAAGACTCCTTCGTAATACTTAAAAGTTGAATAACCGTGGAATTTCCGCGGGTCCTATGTGACATAACATAAACGATTAAAAAAATGTATTGCCTTTATGATTGACCTAACGAGAAAGAAAGAGAGAAAGAGAGAGAGAGACACACGACGGGAGAATTTGACGTCGGGAGACTTTGACGACTACTTCTGGAGACTAGAGACTCCTTCGGGAGATTTTGAAGACTCCTTTGTAATATGTTACGAAATAGCAAAAATTATATGTACTCTAATGAAGAGCGAGCGAAGCGAGCTACGCCATAGGCTAAGCACACCTGGCGAAGCCAGGTCCGGGTGCTTGTAATTAAATAAAAATGGAAATGGTCAAAACTAAGATTTCTGAACGAAAGTGCGTGACCCGAACAAAAGGTAACAGGGGGTCATGGACCGGGGTGAGTGTTTTAACAGTGATCTGGCGCGAGGATGGTCTGGAAGAAAACGATTTATACGGTTACTATACACAACATGGGTGAGGCACCAGCGGAGAAAGTACGAAGAAATCGGCATTTCTGGAAGTGGGTTACTGAAGTGAAGAAGATTAATAAAAAGTCTCTCGGTGTAAAGGATTTGGCTGTTTTGAAACGTGAACATGCAGTCAAGTTTCCTGATCTCTATAAGTCTTCCAAGGGATTTTCTGTCAGAGAGTCTATAAAGTTGTTTCATCGCAAAGTGTTGTCGTTTAACGACACATTAAAGAAGAATCGACAGTTCGAGTACAAGGATTCAGACTTTGAACATCTTGGAGTTTACAATGGGGATGTTTCGGAGAAAGCTCTGCAAGAGTTTGAGAAACATTACTTTACTGGGTTTAAGAATTTTATAAAAGCGGGAGCAAAAGCTGATCACGTTGAGTATCAGAAGTACTACCTCGAGAGAAGATTTAAAGCCCAGAGAAAGATTGATAAGCTCAAGAAGTACTGTTGTAAGAGGAAAAACACGGAACTTAACCAGGTCTCTGGTGAGGTCGTTGAAGCTGGGAGTGCTACTGTGAGTTCAGTCACTTCGACGGGAAGCGGAAGTGGACAAGACCAAGGAAGTGGACCAGACGAGGAGGGTGTACCGGATCAGTTCGTCGACTCGGTGGCGGAGAATATACGGATTGTTCGAGAGAGGCGGCTTGAATTGGAACAACAATGTTTGCCACGTTTGCAAGAAAAACAGAGGTTAAAGAAAGAACGAGAAGCAGCTAAAGAGGCGGAAAGGGATGCCAGAATCAAGAAAAGGGAAGAACGTGAGGCGGAAAAGATGCATCGACAGGTTTTGTTGAAGAATAAGAAACAGAGGCGTTCCGAGTTAAAAGCAGTAAAAGAACAGTTGAAATTGTTACGAGCTGGGCTCATCGGGGATAAAGATTTGTCTGAATCGACGATTAATCACTTAAATATGGTCAGAAAGGAACGCAAAGATATGAATTTTAGGGCGGATTATGTGGATTCAATAGCAGTAATATCTGATACGCTTGAAGGTTATTTACGAGACCAAGCAAAGATACCGCTCCATAATATTGGTACAATAGGGGACTTCAAATGTAAGCTTTGTAAATCGCTTTTATGGGCAGGAGAACGTAAGACTATTTGTTGTAAGCAAGGACAAACGCCTCAAATCCAGTTTTCAGAGCTTAAAAACGGTATTAAAAGTATGTACGAAGGAAATTCTCCGTTATCTAAACGGTTCCTGGACAAGATCTGTGGGTTCAACGCGTTGTTCTGTTTCACATCATTTACCACTTCAAGCAAACTCCATGACCCGAGCGAACTAACATTGTGTTACAAGATTCAAGGGAAAATATACCATACCATTGGACATCTCAACCCCGAAGCGATCGCAGGTAAAAAGAACCCTTTTTGGAAACCTATTTCTTCATTCCTGGACTTATACTTCTATCATGATAAGGAAGACCAGATTAAGTTACGTGTACAAAACATGGATCGAAAGGCGAAAAACGAAAAAACTCTTAAGCGCCGAAAGAGAGAGAGGAAGGAAGTGAGTTCAAACGAGGATATCGTTTCCATGTTCTATGATTACTTGGTTCAGTATAATGAATGTCTAAGCCCGATTTTGAAGGAATTTGAAACGTGTAAAACATTAGTTAGTGAACACGTTAATAAGACGGAAAGTATGCCTGCTGTGTCTATCACGCTGAGAGCGGCAGACGGGATCAAAACCAAGGAACATAAGGGTCTGTATCACCTTCCGTCTGCTTCATCACAGGTTGGTGGGATTGTTAGCTTTAAACCCAATAGAGATCCATTGGAGATAACAGTTACTTCCCCTTTGCCCGGTTCGAACTTCAAGACTACAAGTTTGAGCCATTTGAAGTTCCATTACGATGCTTTCCAGTATCCTTTGTTGATCCCAAACGGTGACATCGGATATTGTCATTCCATGGAAAGGTTATCCAAAGTCCGTGTTAGAGGTCTTGAACCGCCTGAAGAAGATGAGTGTGACGCCTCTACGGGGCCATCAACTTCGTCTACTTACAAGCGTTTATCCCCGTGTATGTTCTACTCCTTTCTTTATATGGAGCGGGAAGGCGTTTTCAACCACATAACCAAGTGTAGGAGACTGTTTCAACAGTTTGTTGTGGATAACTACGTGAAAGTAGAAAGTAATAGGTTGTCATACCTCGAAATGAACCAGAAACGGATCCGAAAAGAAAGAGCAGACATATTATGTCTTGGAAGCGATAAAGTCGCTGATACAGGTCAAAGGGTTGTGTTGCCCAGTACTTTCATTGGAAGTCCCAGATATATGAAAGAGCGCCAACAAGATGCGCTTACATATGTTACGTGTTATGGATCTCCTGACTATTTCATAACCTTCATTATGAACCCGCATTGGCGGGAGCTGCAAGTTGCTATGGATGATACAGGTTCTGCTGGAATACGGTCGATCGGGGACCGCCCAGATTTAATTAGTAGAGTATTCAAGTTGAAGGTTGATAGTTTGATGCATGATTTGGTATCTAAACAGATCTTCGGAAGGGTGAAGGCGCATCTTTATGGTGTGGAATGGCAAAAACGTGGACTTCCTCATGTTCACATCCTCTTATGGATGAATGAGCGTGTGACAGCTGAAAGGGTTTCACGTATAATATCCGCTGAAATCCCCAACAAAGAAGCTGAACCCAGGTTGTATGATGTCGTTACAAGGTGTATGATCCATGGACCGTGTAAGGGGTACGATGAGTCTCTCCTATGTTGCCAGAAATCTAAGCCAACCGCTTCGACATGTGGAAAGGGCTTTCCTAAGACCTGTAGAAACGACTTAATGTTCGGTAACAATGGGTACCCTGAGTACAAACGTAGGTCCATCGGAGAAGGCGGGGAATCTTTTGTTACCAAGGTTAAAGGAGTGAAGAAGGTTATTGACAACTCTTGGGTTGTTCCTTACAGCCCCTATCTGTGTGTGAAGTATGACGCCCACATCAACGTTGAATGTTCAAATTCGATTAAAGCTATAACTTATGTCACGGAAGTATGTAAACAAGGGGTGTGATAGGGTCCTGTTTAGTAAAACTACAAAAGATGGGACCGTGAATGAAATTAAGAACTTCCAAGAGGCGAGATATATAAATGCGAATGAAGCAACATGGAAGATATTCGGGTTTGACATATACAAAAGTTATCCCCCGGTATCCTCTCTCGACTTACACCTTGAGGGCGAAAACGAGGTGTTTTATGACGAAAATTCATCTAAAGGGACCGTAACAGCGAAAGCAAAACAAGATACCCAATTAACCGCTTTCTTCAAGTTGTGTGCGAAATCTGATGAGAAGTTCGTCTCCACGTTGTATTATCATCAGATGCCTCAACATTTCTGTTTTGACAAGGCCCATTCGGTTTGGAGAGAAAGAAAAGGTAACACCTTTTCTTTGGGACGTATTCGTGCTGTTTCCACTAAAACTGTTGAGTTGTTTTACCTTAGGTTTTTGTTGACACATAAGGCGGGCCCTACTTCCTTTGAGGATCTCAGAACAGTCGAGGGTGTGACATATCCCTCTTACCGAGAGGCTGTCAAGGCCTTGGGTCTCTTGAGTGATGAGGAGACATGGAAGACTACTATCTTAGAGATAATCAATCACACCAACGACAGGTACCGTCTCAGAGAAACGTACGCCAGCATGTTGGTGTTTTCAGACCTTGAGGACCAATCCGGTATCTGGGAGGAGACCAAGGATCTATTTGCAAGCGATTTCCTTCACCAGAACAACCTAACAGAGTATAACGAGGAAATCTACTTGGACGCGTTAGACGATATCCAAAAACATGTTTGGAACTGTGGAGGAGGCCTTATCACCACTTACGGCTTACTTGCTTCTAGAGGTGGAGAGAAGACTTCAAACGTTATTCGAAGAGAGAAGTCTTACAACAAGGAAAAGTTGAAAAAAACAGGTTCAATCAAAACAAGACCTCTTAAATGATAAACAGAGACAGGTATATGATGTGGTCATGTATAGGGTGAATAACCAACAGAAGTATGAGAATAATGGAATCTTTGTAAACGCTGCCGGAGGCACAGGAAAGTCCTTCATCTTGAATATGTTACTTGATACTGTGCGGTCCGAGGGGAAGCTAGCGTTAGCTGTAGCGTCTTCAGGTATAGCAACTACTGTTCTTAACGGGGGTCGAACCGCCCATAACATGTTTAAGATACCATTGATGGAGTATAATGAAATAAGACGGTGTTCTGTAAGAAGAATTCTGAACTTGCAAAGTTGTTGGAGATGACATCGTTAATCGTGTGGGATGAGATCGTGATGGCGAACAAGAATACGTTAACAGCTCTTGATATAACGTTGAGAGACATCTTGGGTAATGAACGGTTTATGGGGGGAAAAGTGTTCGTCTGCGCTGGAGATTTCAGGCAAATATTACCTGTCATTCGAGGTGGAGGTAAATGTGATGAATTAGAACATTGTATTAAGTCCAGTTATATGTGGCGGGACATAACAAAGTTGGAATTGACTGAAAATGTGCGTCTAAGGAAAGGTGATGAAAAAAACATTACGTTTGCGCGCAAGTTGCTGGAACTCGGATCCCAGAAACACGGACCTTTGGAACTTGAGGAGGGGTTCGGTATTCAAGTCAAAACACGTGAAGAGTTAGTGGAAAAGGTTTATGGTGATTTGGAGGAAAACTTCTTAAACATTTCCTATTTTGAACAACGAGCAATCATATCACCCAAAATGATGATGTCGACAGTGTTAACTCTATGATACAAAAGAAAACTAAGGGAGAGGAGAAGACATACTTTAGTGTAGACACCCCGGTCGAGGAAGGAACTGATGTCCAGACTTC
>NW_027467711.1:2291005-2293505 GCF_046742065.1 Oratosquilla oratoria
TAGTGTCTAGTTTGCTCTTAAATTCATGAATGGTTTTTGCACACACTATTTTTTCGTCCAGTTTGTTCCAAGTGTCCACCACTCTATGTGGAAACCTGTTCCTCTTCAGATCTCTTGTATAACTATGTTTTTTGAGTTTCTTTCCATGTACTCTTGTGTTTCTCTTGTCCCAACTTAACAAGTCTTCTCTATCGATTATTTCTGTGCCCTTCATGATTCTATAGATAGTCAGTAGGTCGCCTCTCCCTCTTTTTTGCTAAAAAAGTCGGTAACTCCAATTTAGCCAGTCTCTCTTCATATGACAAGTTTGAAAGTGCAGGAGCCATTTTTGTGGCTGCTCTCTGGATTCTTTCGATTTACTTTATATTCTTTTTGGTACTGGGTGTCCACAATGTCGCCGCATATTCTAGTTTAGGACTTATTATTGTGACTAATATTTTCCAATTATTTCTTCGTCCAAATATTCAAATGCCACTTTTATTGATCTTAGCAAGTTATAGGATTCTCCGACAGTTTTGTTTATTTGTTTATCAGAGGACAAGTCGTTTGAGATAATTACTCTCAGATCTTTATCAGGTCCCACATTCTTTACTTTCTGAGTTCCAATCTTATATTGTCCAGATATTCTATTTTTACTTTTTCCAAACTCCATTATGCTACACTTTTTAATATTGAAGTCCACTTCCCATTTCTGACTCCGCTTCCAAAACTTATTCAGGTCTTCCTGTAGTGATTCGCAATCCCTTTCGGTTTTTACTTTCCTTAACAATTTGTGTGATTCACCTTGGTCTTGGTCTTGGTCTTTGAATCACGTGTTGGACTCGTGATCGACATCTATTTCCTAATACGGTTCACAATTTTTTTTTTAATGCTCATCAAAGGTTGAAGGGAAATGAGTCCCCAGGAGTGTATAGACTTCCTTGTAAAGATTGTGATTTAATGTACCTTGATCAGACCGGAAGGGATCTTAACACCAGGTTAATGGAGCACAAAAGATCCATTAGGTATACCCAGGAAAATTACCCCTGTGTTCCAACACGTCAGTACCAAAAATCACAGTCTTGACTGGGACAAGGCCCAAATTTTGTTCAAGTCCAACTATAGTTTTAGAAGAAAAGTTGTTGAATCAGCCTTAATCGAAGAATGTCCGAACTTGAACCTCTCCAAAGGTCAATGGTCCCCGGACATAATCTCACGGCTAGCTGTGAGCCGCTTGGTTAAGAATTATCACCCTCCTGACCCTGCTTCCCGCACGTTTCACTCCTGACCTCACACCTTAACCCACACATCCCCTCACCTCTGACTCCACCCTGAGTGACGGGTTTTTCTGTTTTAGCTCTGCGTGTTCCCCTTCAACTGACACCTCAATTGTATTTATGTCTCTACAAATTCTTGTAACCTGTACTTTCCTGAAGAGGGCTATAGCTATTAGCCGAAATATAGAAGTTACACTTTCTTCTAAAGTTTCCTTTTATTCCGACTGTGGGTTTTTCATGAGAATTATTTACAAATGTGCTACAACATTTTGTCCAAGTGATATATATATATATATATATATATATATATATATATATATATATATATTCATATATATACATATAGTTGTTTCCCCATGAGCGTCTCACTATTGCCTATCACTATCCTAACACCGTGCGTAAGCAAATTGTGAACGTTTAACAAAAATCGAAGGAAGTTGAGTCACCTGGAGTTTATTGTTTGCCCTGCCAAGATTGTGATTTGGTTTACTTGGGTCAAACCGGGAGAGACTTGAACACTAGATTGGCAGAACATAAAAGGTCAATTAGGTATGGGCAAGAAAATTAGGCTGTATTTCTTCATGTCAAAAATAAGAATCATTCTTTCGACTGGGGTAAGGCCAGATTAGTGTTCAAGTCCCACTACGGTTTCAGGAGAAAAATAGTCGAATCAGCATTAATTGAGGAATACCCTAATATCAATATTTCTAAAGGGCAGTGGACTCCTTACATCATTTCACGCGCAGCGGTCAGCAAATTGGTACGGGGCTTTCAACCCCCCCTCACCTCACCCCCTCCCTCCTCCACCACCCCAGTTTGTCCCGCGCCTGAGTGAGGTCATCTGTCCACATTCCTTCTCTTTTCTGTAGCTTATAAGTCCCCTCTGTCCTCTGTCTTATGTACTTTCCTGAAGAGGGCTACAGTTGATAGCCGAAATATAGGATTCTTCTTTATTCAAATTTTATTTTCTTTGACTGTGAGTTTCCTGTGTGTCATATATATATATATATATATATATATATATACATATATATATACATATATATATACATATATACATATATATATATATACATATATGTACATGTACATATATATACATATATAAATATATATGTATATATATGTTATATATATGAATATATGTATATATATACATATATATACATGTATATATATATACATATATGTATGAATATATATACATACATTTTTTGCAGTATTTCACAAAAGACACGTGAATA
>NW_027467711.1:2296005-2323505 GCF_046742065.1 Oratosquilla oratoria
TTACATATTGTGTACTGGTGACTGCCTACTCTGTCTGGCTATCCCAGCACATAGGGTCAATGTGACGGCTTCGGCCGTAGCAAAGTAAATTTGAGTCTAAGTTGACAGCATGGACAAGTTAATTTGAGAGCCTTTTCGTGAACTCGGAGCTGCCTTACACTGCGCCATCGCTCACCAACGTTATGAATTTGAATATCTGGAAGGAGACTTGGTTTTCAATATTCTAGACTTGGTGAAGAACATCTCAACAATGCTTGTAATATTCGTGTAGGTACAACTTCTTAGAATTCGTATTCATCTTCTCAGTATATGACGCAAAGTAATTCGGGATTTGTAAATTCGGAAAAAGAAATTTGTAACCGAAGTCGTCTCCACACAAACGGGGGACGGCGACCCGACATGACGTCATAGCTTGGAAATGTAAACAAAACAATGAATGGCGAAGACTTGAGTTTGTAGTCCTTTATTCACAAGATCCTCTCTGAGGAACTTTGAATTTGTCCCAAGAAGTTTGTAGGGGCAGATTTTGAAGACTTTTTTCTGTTTTACAGGAAAACTTGCTGGCTTATCACCGAAAAATGAGTGTTTGAATTGATTCCTGAAATCGTTAGTCAACTTTTTTAATGTTTACATTTGGCAAAACCAACAAATAGAGATGAAGCGTACACCCGTGCTCAAAAATCTTTGGGTTGTCGCCACGGAAATAAAATATTTGTTATATGATATTTATATATATTTTTCTATAGTGAGGTATTTTCTTGTATATGAATGCTGTATATACTAAATTAAAAAAATTACTTTGTCTAATGAAACTTTTGAGAACAATTGTACTTAAAAGATTTCATCTGAAAAGATGAATTGTAATAAATCTGGATGCCCCGTTTGAGCGTCTACACACACACACACACACACACACACACACACACACACACACACACACACACACACACACACACACACACACACACACACACACACACACACACACATACATACACACACACACACACACACACACACACACACACACACACACACACACACACACACACACACACTTCCCTCCCGGCCCTCCAACCACCATGGAAGGGGAGAGACTGAAGGAGGGTAGGGGGAGAGGAGGGGGGTTGTAAGAAGCTGGGTAGTCTAGGGGAGGAGGAGGAGGAGGAGGAGGAGAATAATTAGTGAGTAAATGTGAGGGAAAGTGAAGTGAAGGTGAGAACAATAGCTTTAACAGAGGGGAAAGGGTGAGGGGAAAGGGGGGGAGGCACCGGTAATGACTGAGTGTAGAGAAATGGGTGTAGTTGGGGTGGGGTGGGGGGTTAAATGAGAGGGAGACGAGGCAAAGATGGTCTCAATGAGAAAATGTGGGAGAAAGAGGGGAAGGGGAGGGGAGGGGAGGGGGGGAGGAAGAGGGGAAGGAAGTGAGGGGAAGCGTCGCTGATGTTCCTGCTCGGTTGACTCTGCCTGTTGGGCAAACACTTGGGCTCCCTCTTCTCCATCCCCCAATCTGCCATCCATCCCCCCAATCTCCAATTCATCCCCCCAACCTACCATCCATCCCCCCAATCTCCAATTCATCCCCCCAACCTACCATCCATCCCCCCAACCTACCATCCATTCCCCTAACCTCCCATCCCTCCATCCCCCAACCTCCATCCCCCAGTTTCCATCCCCCCAACTTGCCATCCATCCCACTAACCTCCCATCCCTCCATCCTCCAACCTCCAATCCCTCCATCCCTCCATCCCCCAAACTCCATCACCCAGTTTCCATCCCCCAACCTGCCATCCATCCCCCCAACCTGCCATCCCTCCATCCCCCAAACTCCATCACCCAGTTTCCATCCCCCAACCTGCCATCCATCCCCCCAACCTCCCATCCCTCCATCCCCCACCCTCCAATCCCTCCATCCCCCAACCTCCACCCCCCAACCTCCCATCCCTCCATTCCCCAACTTCCACCCCATCCCTCCATCCCCCAACCTCCACCCCATCCCTCCATCCCCCAACCTCCCATCCTCCCAGCTTCCATCCCCCCCAACCTCCCATCCCTCCATCCCTCCAACCTTTACCCCCATCCCCAACCCCCAATCTCTCATCCCATAGCCTCCCATCCCTCTATCCCCCCAGCCTCCACCCCATCCCTCCATCCCCCAACCTCCCATCCTCCCAGCTTCCATCCCCCCACCTCCCATCCCTCCATCCCCCCAACCTCCCATCCCTCCATCCCCCCAACCTCCCATCCCTCCATCCCCCCAACCTTTACCCCCATCCCCAACCCCCAATCTCTCATCCCATAGCCTCCCATCCCTCTATCCCCCCCAGCCTCCACCCCCATCCCCCAGCCTCCACCCCTCAACCTCCCAGCCCCTATCCCCCATACCTCTTCCCTGTCCTCCCCCTCTTCTTTCCCATACCCTCTTCCCCCCACTTTTCTAGCCCCCTCTCCCTTACTGAAATGACACGTATCTCTTTGTGAGTAATCAGCGCTTCTGTCCTTGGGGGTGAAAGAATGCTGGTCGACTCGGATCCGTAGGGGTGTCCTGGGTGAGGCGGTGCGGGGAGGAAGGTTAGTTGTGGTCAGGGGGTGGGCGGCACTGGGTTAACTATTAGTTTAAGTTTGAAGGTCAAAGGCAGGTTTAACTCGGTTAGGTTAGGTTAGGTTAGGTTGGGCGCTGCAGAGGAAGAGAGTAAAAGAGAGAAAACTGTACAGGGGAAGAGAGCACGAGATGGGATAGTGAAAAAGAAGAGCGAGCAAGGGAGGGGAGGTTGTGAAAGAGACAAGAGAGAGAAAGAGGGAGAGAGAAAGAGGGAGAGAGAGAGAGAGAGAGAGAGAGAGAGAGAGAGAGAGAGAGAGAGAGAGAGAGAGAGAGAGAGAGAGAGAGAGAGAGAGAGAGAGAGAGGTGACATGGTGCAAGTAATGTTAATAAAAGAGGAGATGGTAGTGAGAAGAGAGAAAGAAGAGGTGGTGCAAGGGAAGAGAGAGTAAGAGAGAGGAGATAGCACTAAGAAAGAGAGAGTAAGAGAGGAGATAGTACAAGGAAAGAAAGGAAAAGGGAAGAGAGATGACATGAGATAGTGTAAAGAGAGAGCTGGAAAGGTGCAAGGGAAGAGAGCGAGAGATATTAAGTTGCATAAGGAAAGAGAAAAAGAGATGGAGAAGAGAGAGGTGAGACAAAGTAAAAGTAGAGAGAGTAAAAGAGATGGAAGAGAGATGAAAGAGAAAGAGAGATGCAAGGGAAGAGAGAGAGAGTAAGAGAGATGAGATGGCGGACTCTTGATTGGCTTTTGTAAGTCGTCCACCACAGGATTAATACCGTCTCGTTTCAAGTACCCAGCGGGGTCCAAGTAGCTGCACCCGCTGGCTGGAGAGAGAGAGAGAGAGAGAGAGAGAGAGAGAGAGAGAGAGAGAGAGAGAGTTATTAATGCAGTTGTTCAAAATTTATTAATAGAGTATCATGATAGTACATAAATATCGTATGTATGTTTTTTTAGGAGTACTTATTAACCAACGACAGATATATTTGGACGAAGGCGCATTGTACAGGCGGCCGCGCCACAGACAAATCTTCCTACAGAAGACTCAACAATTACTTCAGAGGATATAGACATGGCAGAAGAACCACAGAAAAAGAAAAGGAAGCCAAACTGGTCACACGAGGAAACACTCCTCTTGGTCAACGTGATTATGGAGAAAAGAATAATTACACTGGGCTGCATCAAAAATGCACCATATATGACAGTATCATTTTCAAGACCAATTTTTCGTGCTGTTTACGGTGGTTGTAGTCATTTTGCTCCAAAAGTTCTAGTTTATGTGTAACAGCATATGTCCTAGTGTAGTGTTTTGTTAATCCGCGCCAGATTTGTGGCGCCTTACGTTAATTAGTCGAGTGTTGTAGGTGTTATTTTTAATCTATTAATTGTGAGTATTAATTTGATTGATATATATGTTTGATACTATACATAGGTTTAATACTATATGTTTAATACTAGTTTAATACTAGTATGTTTATATACCTATTTTGTTGCAGATTCATTGACGGATTGCTGCAGATTCATTAATTGAAAGATGCCACGGACTTGTAAGAACCACCCCGACTCCTTTTGCTACATATGCGGCAAGTACACACCATCAAAACAGAAGCGCACCATCACTTCTTCAGTAAAACATCTCTATCGTGCCTACTTTGGCATCAGAATTGGAGATCAGGATAAACCATGGGCTCCTCACATTGCCTGTGTGAACTGTTTTTCTGGTTTATGCCATTGGAGTAAAGGAAACCGTAAGTCAATGCCATTTGGTATACCAATGGTGTGGCAGGAACCTACAAATCACCTTGAAGACTGCTATTTTTGTATGGTGAAACCGCTGGGAAGAAATGCTAAAAGCTCGAAACACATTAAATACCCAAACATTCCATCAGCTATGCAACCTGTACCACACAGTGATGATGTTCCTGTGCCAATACCTCCTGAGAATGTACACCGTGCTAGTTCAAGTGACTCTTCATGTAGTGACGGTGAAAATCCGGATGTGTATCAAGAGATCAAGTTGACTGGGACCTCTGGGAAAAGTCCTCAGTTGTTCGAACAGTGAGCTAGATGACCTTGTAAGAGATCTTGGGTTGTCAAAAGAATCTGCACAATTGTTAGGTTCAAGGTTAGCAGAGAAAAATCTTTTGGCAAGTAATACACACTTTGCATGGTATAGGCATCGAGAGCAGAAATTCGTGCAGTACTTTACTAAGTCAGATGACATTGTGTATTGCCACGATGTTTCAGCTCTTGTAGAACACATGGGCAAAGAATACCATCCTGAAGAATGGAGGCTCTTTATCGACTCCTCCACCAGGAGTCTGAAAGCTGTGCTACTTTTTAATGGTAAACAAGTAGCATCATTGCCCATTGCTCATTCTGTTACCTTAAAAGAAACCTATGCTACCATGTCACTTCTTCTTAACAACATGCAATATCAGGATCACAACTAGCTTCTCTGTGGTGACCTAAAGGTCCTGGCTATTTTGTTAGGGATGCTTTTTATACTTGTGGGACAGCCGTGCAGATTCCGTACACTACCGACAACGGGAATGGCCACAACGGACGGAATTTGTACTTGGCCGCCATAACGTCAAAACACTACCACTTGTACCAGCAGAGAAAGTGCTTCTACCTCCCCTTCACATAAAGCTGGGATTGATTAAAAATTTTGTGAAATCACTTCCGAAAGATGGAGAAGGGTTTAAATACCTGTCCCATAAATTCCCTCTTGTTAGTGATGCTAAACTGCAAGCTGGAATATTTGTAGGACCAGAGATTTGTGAGCTTATGTCAGATTCCGGATTTAGTGAAGCATTAACACCTCGTGAAAGAAGTGCTTGGGAAAGTTTTAAGTTAGTTGTGGCAGGGTTCTTGGGGAACAGAAAATGTGATGACTTCAATCATATGAGGCGGCTGGCGCACGCATGAGCATCAAAATGCATTTCCTACATAGCCACCTTGACTACTTTCCTGCTAACGTGGGTGAGTACAGTGAGGAACAGGGGGAGAGGTTCCATCAAGATATATCCGAAATGGAGCGCCGCTATCAAGGCAATTGGAGTGTGGCCAAGATGGCTGATTACTGCTGGTCTCTTCGAAGAAGCTGGACAACATCTGCTGATAAACCGGCACAAGAGAATGTCGCAAAAGCGTGCTTTTCAAGGAGAATAGCTGCCTCCAGCTTTCAAATAAAACTGTGTTTTTTGTAATCAGATATCTACATGCCTGCATGTATGTTATACCCATTTATCATGTTTTTGTTTGTTTTCAATAATATGAAATGTACCGTCAACCTCGAATGTCCTTTACTTACCCTTATATATTCACAGGTCTTTTATAGACATGGCTTAGACGCATTTCTGCACAATGAATCTTATAAATATAGTGTCAGTTATTACAAAAATATGAGGACCTCCCTGAAAAATGGGTATGCTTTATGGGTTTAGCATGCGAAACTGTAATGAAAAACGTTAATGACGTCTCTGTTGCAAGAACTTTTTTTTTCTGATGCAGCCCAGTGTTATAAATGGGCGATTCAAACCAAGTTTAAGCCACAAGGACAACAGGGAGGCATGGCAAAGCATAACTGATGCCATTAATGGAACAAATCCACTGACTAAACGGACTATAGAAGAAGTCGAAACCAAATGGTTTTCTGTCCTCTCAAAACATCAAGTATCCTGTACTTGGCATCGAATACGACTTGCACGTTGATGCTATGGTATCGTTTTCTATTTATGTATAAATGTTCATCGACACTGGGAGCCACAATTCTAATGTGTGTGCCATCTATGGTACCCACAACACCGGGAAACCTATAGTCTTCCATAAACTCTGCTTGTTTCACTTGCACTTCTTGGCGAGTCAATGAGAATTTTACAAATTGAGTTACAATATCTGGTTCTGATAGTGCATCAATTGTCTGAGTAACGACACGGCTGATTGTTGCTTGCGAGGTCCCAAAGTCGTCACTGCTGCACTGCTGCATTTTACCTGTGGCTAAATATTTTAGGGTAATTGCCACCTTCGTCTCAGGACTCAGTGGTCGATTCCGTTCTCTTTGGGATTGATGTTTGTCCCTCACTAAATCAGCCACTGTTATTATACCAGTACGGTTCATCCTGAAGCATTTGGTGAGTTCGTCGTCATTGTACTCGTTAGATATGTCCCGTCGTTGTCGATATACTCGCTGTCGTCTTTGTAGTTGTTGTTGTTGCTCCGCCATCTTCTCTCCTAACAGGAATTTGCTAAGAGCTTAATAGTCCTCCACAGCACTTTTACCTTAACAGTACTTTTAAGGCCCTAACAAGTTTTCTGTATCCACTGTTAGTGCTTAACAGCTAAATGTTAGCCTTAACAGGAATTTGTTACCCTTAACAGCTATTTGTTAGTGCTAGCAAGTTTTGTGTATACGGCCCCTGGTCTTTGACTTTGCTCTGGGACTACCGCCTCCTCCTCCTCCTCCTCCTCCTCCTCCTCCTTATCCTCCTCCTCCTTATCCTCCTCCTCCTCCTCCTTATCCTCCTCCTCCTCCTCCTCCTTATCCTCCTCCTCCTCCTTACCCTCCTCCTCCTCCTTATCCTCCTCCTCCTCCTTATCCTCCTACTTATCCTCCTTCTCCTTATCCTCCTCTTCCTCCTTATCCTCCTCCCACTCCTCTTCCTCCTCTCCCTTCTTCTCTTCCTCCTCTTTTTCCTCCTCCTCTTCCTCCTCCCACTCCTCTTCCTCCACTCTCTTCCTCTCCTCTTCCTCCTCTTTCTCCTACTCCTCTTCCTCCTCTTTCTCCCACCCCTTCCTCCTCTTCCTCCACTTTCTCCTTTTCCTCCTTCCACTCCTCTTCCTCCTCCCACTCCTCTTCCTCCTCTTCCTCCTCCTCACCCTCATCTTCATTCTCCTTTTCCACCTTCTTGCACTTCCTCCTCTTCTTCTTCCTCTTCCTCCTCTTTGTCCTTTCTCCTCTTCCTTCTCTTCTTCCTCTTCTTCCTCTCCCTCCTCTTCTTTCTCTTCTCTTTCTTCTCTTTTTCTTCTCCCTCCTCGTCCTCCTTTTCCTTCTCTTCGTCTTCTCTTCCTCTTCTTCCTCTTCACCTTCTCTTCACCTTTTCCCCTCTTCCCTTCCCCCATCCCCCTTCCCCCTCTCCCCTTCCCCCTCTCCCCTTACCCCTCTCCCCCTTCCCCCTCTCCCCTTCCCCCTCTCCCCTTCCCCCTCTCCCCTTCCCCCTCTCCCCTTCCCCCTCTCCCCTTCCCCCTCTCCCCGTCCCCTCTCTTCTCCATACCCCTCTCCTCTCTTACCCCTCTCTCCCCTTTACCCCTCTCTCCCCTCCCCCCTCTCGACTCCCCCTCCCCCTCTCTGGACTCCGCTGACGACGTGGAAGTCTTGAAAGGTTCCCACGGTCCGTGCCCATCGCTGCTGCTGCTGCTGCTGCTGCGGGACACTCCATCCCACTCCACTCCATCCAACTCCACTCCATCCCACTCCACTCCATCCCACTCCACTCCATCCAACTCCACTCCATCCCACTCCACTCCATCCCACCCACTCCCTCCATCCCACTCCCTCCCATCCCACTCCCTCCATCCCACTTCCTCCACTCCACTCCATCCCACTCCATTCTCCCTCCATCCTACTCCACTCCTTTACCCTTCCCTCCATTCTCTTCCATCCCTCTCCCCTCTCCTCTCCTCCCCTTTTATCCCTTTCTCCATTCCTCTCTCCTTTACCCTCTCCTCATCAATCACTCTCCTTTACCCTCTCCTCACCCCTCTCCTTTCCCCTCTCCTTTCCTCTCTCCTTTCCTCTCTCCTCGCACCTCTTCTTTCTCCTCTTCTTTCCTCTATCCCCTTCATTCCCCCTCCTCTCCTCATCTCTCCCGCCATCTCCCCCTCTACCCCCCCCCCTCATATCTCCCCTTCTCATCCCTCTCCGGTCTTCCCCTCTCTTCTCATCTCCCTTCGTTTCCACTTCTCTCCCCTCTCCTCATCTCTCTTCCCTCTCCTCCCCCCCCTTTCTGCTTATCCTTACTTGTCTTTCCCCCATGTTCCCCTCCTCTATCTGCCTTCTCCACCCCTCTTCGTCCTTTACACCTTTTCCGTTCTTTCCCCTCGTTCTTTTCCCTTTCTTTCTTCGTAATTTCCCCTCGTTCATTCCCCCTTTCTCGTCCATTCCCTTTCTCCTTTACTCTCCTCGTCCTTTCCCCACTCCATCATTTCCCCTCGTTCTTTCCCCCTTTCTCGTTCATTCCCTTTCTCCTTTACCCTCCTCGTCCTTTCCCCTCTCCATCCTTTCCCCTCGTTCTTTTCCCTCCCTTGTCCTTTACCCTCGTTCTTTTCCCTCTTCGCCCTTTCCCCTCGCTTGTCCTTTCCCCTCTTCATCCTTTCCCCTCTTCTCCCTTCACCTCCTCCCCTTTTACCCGCTCGCCCCTTGCCCTCCCATCCCCTTTCCCCTCCCGTCCCCTTTCCCCTCCCCCTGTATCTTCCAGTCTTCGTCGTCGTCGTCGTCTCCCCTCTCGCTTCCCACGTTTTGACAGGGTGTAGCCCCCCCCCCACCTAGTCTGCTCCCCTCTCCACTTACTTCTGGGGCCCCCTCCCTCCCCTCCCCTCCCCTCCCTCCCCTCCCCTCGCCTCTCCATACCACTCCTCCCCTACCCCTCCCCTTACCATTTCCTCCCCTACCCTCTCCTCTCCTCCCTTCTCCTCTCCTCCCCTCATATCCTCCCCCTCCACCTCCTCTTCTCCCCTCCACCTCATCTTCACCCTCCACCTCCTCTTCTCACCTCCATCTCCCTCTCCTCCCTCCACCTCCCTCTCCTCCCTCCCCTCCCCTTCTCCCTCCTCCTCCCTCTCCTCCCCCTCCTCTTCCCCCTCTTCTTCCACCTCTTCTTCCATGTCAGGGGTGGCCAACATTTTGTGAGAGATGATCTTCCTTTTTCTACCGTGAGACCCTGATGTGATCGACCAGCCTAACGAGGAGGAGTCATTTGTCTTCATAAATAACTGTGATGCTGTTCAGACAAGTCCATCATTACGAATATTAACTTATTCCCAGAAAAGAGAGAGAGAGAGAGAGAGAGAGAGAGAGAGAGAGAGAGAGAGAGAGAGAGAGAGAGAGAAATCTAACAATCCAAGTATCGTGAGTGCCTGGATATGCTGTTGCGTCTTATTTTCAGGACAACTTCCGAAGGTCGAATTGCACATAAGAACATAAGAATGAAGGAGGAGACTGGAAGAGACCATAAGGCCTGCACTAGGCAGCTCCATATCCATCACCACCTGTCATCCCCATCCATAAAGTTGTCTAACCGTTTCTTAAAACAACTGATAGTTTCAGCGCTCACTAGCTACGTGGTTACTAAGTCTATTCCATTCGTCGACCACCCTGTTAGTAAACCAATTCTTGCCTATTTCCTTCTTAAATCTAAATTTGTCCAGCTTAAATCCATTACTGCGAGTCCTGCCCTGTTGTTTTAATATGATGACCTTGTTTGCATCATCCAAGTTAAAGCCTTTGATCCACTTGAACACCTCTATTAGATCACCCCGCACTCTGCGTCTTTCCAGAGAGTGTAAGTTAAGGTGCCTAAGCCTCTCCTCGTAAGGCAAATTTCTGAGTCCATGTATCGTTTTGGTCATTCTTCTCTGTACTGCACTAGTGTGATCGAATTAAAACAGAATTGTGATTGACTAAAAACGGGCTTGTGATCGACCAGTCGATCGTATTCGACTAGTTGGCTACCCTCCTGTTCTGTTTCCTCGTTTTCGTTTTCTCACCGCTTCCATTTTCATTTTTTGCTTCCATTTTCTCTTCGGTTTCATTTCTTTTATGTTTCATTTCTTTCATTTTGCCTCTGCTTTAATTTTCTTTTTCTATTTTTCTTTCCACTTTTATTTATCTTCATTAATTTTCTTTATTTTCTTCTTTGCATGTTTGCCTACATCCCACTCCACTTCATCTCCACTCCACTCCACGCATAACTAAGGCTGATAAAAGCAACACCTTGGTTATTATGGATAAAAGTGATTATGATAACAAAGTAATTGATCATTTACAAGATAAAAACACTTATTCTGAACTTAACAAAGATCCTAGTGACTCAGTTGATAAGAATTTTCATAAAGAATTAAGAACTTTACTTAAAGGCAGAGAAGATTTGATTAAACATTTCTCTACACCAAATCCTTCAACACCTTATTTGTATGGGCTTATTAAAACTCACAAACCAAATCATCCCATTAGGCCCATCATCAGTTCTGTAGGCTCTGTAAGCTATAAGCTTTCTAAGTGGCTTGTGACAAAGCTTTCTCCATTTGTAGGCACTATTTCTAACTCATTTATTCAAAATAGTGAAGACTTGATTCAAAGGATTAAATCTCTTAACATTGGTTATCCTTACAAATTGGTTAGTTTCGATGTCACTGGGCTTTTTACACTTGTCCCAATTAAAGATTTTTTAACCTTTCTCCCAAATATTCCAGGTAACAGTATTGATGGTATCCCTTGTAAAAAATTTATCAAATTAATAAGTCTGTGTGTAAATAATTCTTCTTTTGTCTTCGAGGGAAAATATTACACACAGACTTTCGGGATGACTATGGGAAATCCTCTTTCACCGGTTTTAGCTAACATCTACATGGAATATTATGAAAAATATTTATTACTAACCATTAAAAATGAAAAAGTCATTTGGTTCAGATATGTAGACATTGTTTTGTGTTTGTGGCCTAATAACCATTCCATTGATGATTTTCACTGGTACCCTCCATTAACTTCACTCTTGAGATAGAAAATAACAACAGATTACCCTTTTTAGATGTTGAAATTATTAGAGATAATGGTACTCTGAAAACTAAAGTCTATAGAAAACCTACCAATATTCTTTCCTATGTTAATTTTATTCCAATCACCACTTCAATGTAAAAAGATCAGTTTTTATTTCCATATACTTGAGAGCTTACAGGATTTCCGATCCTTAGTTTATTGATGATGAATTTAGAACTATCCGGAATATTGGGGAAAGGTTAAGATATTCTATTCATATTCTTAATCAATGTCACAACACCGCCAAGAAACGCTTTCACAAAACTTGCATTCAATAACAAGGAAACCATAAGCAACTAAATACACTTGTTCTCCCTTTTCATGAGAATTTTCTTAGAATTGTTAACCTACTCAAAAAATTGGATATAAAAGTAGCTTTTAAATATGACCACACCATTAAGAAAACTTTTATTAAGAACAGCCCTCCTAACAACAACGGTGTGGTCTATAAAATTCCGTGCCAAGATTGTAATCAATTTTAAATCGGACAAACTGGGAAAAACTTGGAAACAAGGATTTCCCAACAAAAATATAGTGTGAGATCTGCCCAGGAAAACAATGCGTTATTCCAACATAAAGCATTATACAACCATCATATTGATTGGTCTAAGGCAACAATTTTAGCTAAAGGAAAAAACCTGCAAGAAAGAAATATAATAGAATCCTGCTTAATATCAGGCACGTTTGGCAAAAATATAAACTTAAGCTATGGTCATTTTAAATGTGATAAATTGATAACCCAAATGGTCACCGAGATATTTCAGCCAGATTGACCCTTATGTGTTGGTCAGGCGATAGGGGTAAGGTCATCCCCCCACCTCACATTGTATTGTCTCCCCCCTTCCCCCCTATGGTTGCCAGTAGATACACTTACACACACGCGCGCGCGCGCACACACACACACACACACACACACACACACACACACACACACACACACACACACACACATGTATATATATATATATATATATATATATATATATATATATATATATATATATATATATATATATATATATATATATATATATATAGATGATGGAGAACATAAAACGATCGGAACCCTAAACGACTCTAACGTTTCGTTCACGTAGAACTTCTAGAATACGCCAGAAAAAACGACCTTTCCCAAGTGTCCGAAAAGGTAATTAGATTTAGTGCATAAACTTCAAGTGCAATTCTACATACACTCTCTGAAGAAGTTCTACGCGAACGAAACATTAGAGTGTTTAGGGTTCCGAACCTTCCCCCTGTGTTTATGTTTTCCATCATCCAAATCATTTGTCTAAAATACTTATCAATATATATATATATATATATATATATATATATATATATGTATATACACATATATATATATATTATATATATATATATATTATATATATATATACATATGTATATATATATATATATATATAAGATAATAAATAAATACATATTCTGTATAACTAGCATGAAATATTATATGCGGATTACTGTATACTGTAGAATTGAATTTCCCTTGATGTACGTACAAGATGGGCGTTAATTAACGCTGGGAAGTCAACCCACATACATCCGAAAATCTCGTCTGCTTACAAAGCGTTCCTGTGACCCACGTCTGTGCATATGAGTTCTTGTCGTGAAATTTACATACAGGAAGACAAAATTGTCCCTAATCACACACGCGCGCACAGACCGATGCGGTGACGTTTTGATTGACTGGTCCTGGCGAGAATGATGCAGACGGACAGAAGCTTCCAGAAAAGGGTCCAAAGTAGGCTTTGGAGTTTTTGAGATGAAAAAGACAATAAATAGATAACTAGATAAATAGATAGATAGATAAATAAATCAATCAATAGATTATCTGATATGTAATGAGTAAGGTGTCTTGAAATGGATTATGTCAGTCAAAAATCAATATGTATAATGTGGCAAGGAGAGACTAAGTATTGTATTCTTGAAGGTTTTTAGAACTTAAGAATATTTCAATCTCTATCCTCTTGTACACCTTACACAATGTAAAGCTCTCACAAATCTGCTATTACTCTCTTACCACTTTGTTTTATTGGCATTTTTTACTAAAATGAAAATATAAAGAATCAAAATAATTTTGTTGCAATAACAGAAAACACGAAGCTACAAATTACATTGCTCAAACAATGACGGAAAGAATCTAAGATTTTTGTACTTTCAAATTCAGTGATACATATGAAATAAGAGAAAAGAAGAAAAAGAAGAACAAGAAAAAAATAAGAAGAATAAGAACAAGAAAAAGAAGACGGGAAGAAGAACGCAAAAAACAACAATGCGAAGAAGAAGAAGAAGAAGAAGAAGAAAAAGAAGAAGAAGAAGAAGAGAAGAAGGAAGAAGAAGAAGAAGAAAAAGAAGAAGAAGAAGAAGAGAAGGAGGAAGAAGAAGAAGAAAAAAGAAACAACAGAAGAACGCGAAGAAGAAGTACACGTGGAAGAAGAAGAAAAAGAAAAAAAAAGAAGGAAGAAGATGAAAAAAAAGACCACAAAGAAGAAGAAGAAGAAGAAGAAGAAGAATAACGTTATGAAGAAGAAGAAGAAAAAGAAGAAGTCGAAGAAGAAGAAGAAAAAAGAAGAAGAAAAAAGAAGAAGAAAAAGAAGAAGTCGAAGAAGAAGAAGAAAAAAGAAGAAGAAGAAGAAGTAGAAGTAAAAGAAGAAGAAGAAAAAGAAGAAGAAAAAGAAGAAGAAGAGGAAATAGAACGCGGAGAAGAAGAAAAAACAACGCGAAGAAGAAGAAGTTGAGGAAGAACGCGAAGAAGAAGAAGAAGTTGAGGAAGAACGCGAAGAAGAAGAACGCGAAAAATAAGAAGAAAAAAGAAGAAGAAGAAGAAGAAGAAAAAGAAGAAGAAGAACGCAAAGACGAAGAACGCGCACAAGAGGAAGAGAAAGAATAATAATAATAAGAAAAAAAGTAGTGCAAGAAAAAGAAGAAGAAGAAGAAGAAGAAGAAGAAGAAGAAAAAGAGGGAGAAGAAGAAGAACAAGAAGAACAAGAAGAAGAAGAAGAAAAATAAAAAAAAACGCGAAGAACGCAAAGAAGAAGAAAAAAGAAGAAGAACCCTAAGAAGAAAAAGAAGAAGAAGAAGAAGAAGATGAGAAAGAAGAATACGAAAAAGAAGCAGAAGAAAAAGAAGAAGAAGAAGAAGAAGAAGAAGAAGAAGAAGAAGAAGAAGAAGAAGAAGAAGAAGATGAGAAAGAAGAATACGAAAAAGAAGCAGAAGAAAAAGAAGAAGAAGAAGAAGAAGAAGAAGAAGAAGAAGAAGAAGAAGAACAACAACAACAACAACAACAACAAGGCAAAGAAGAATGATAATAAGAAGAAGAGGAAGACGAAGAAGAAGAAAAATAAGAAGAAGAAGAAGAAGAAGAAGAAACGCGAAGAAGAATACGAAAAAGAAGAAGAACAAGAAAAAGAAGAAGAAGAAGAAGAGAACAACAAGAAGAAGAACGCAAAGAGGAAGAAGAAGAAGGTGAAGAAGAAGAAGAAATGAGTGAGTGTGAGTGCCCATTGAGGCCTCTCTATTACTCTAATCGACTTCGGTTGTGGGGAAACCATTAGAGGATACATGGGAGGACATACAGGCGGGACAACTATTTACTGGCCACCAGAATATATCGCCGATGGAGAGTTCCTGCATGTCCCGGCGACTGTGTGGAGCCTTGGGACACTCCTCTACTACCTGGTGTGCAAGGACGATCCCTTCTACGACGAAGACGAGATCATAAAAGCTAACCCGCCCTTCCCCGACGACCTTCCCCTTAAATGCCGTGACTTAATTATGAAATGCTTCGCAATGGACCCATGGGAGCGGCCCACCCTCCATGGGATCTTGTCCCACCCTTGGCTGAAGGGTCTTGGCCGCTCCAAGGAAGGGGACGAGCTCGAGGACCCCGATCCTAAGCTCTTCCCTCATGAAGTCTTCGGGAAATTGTACCTGAAAAGGAAACGCAAGAGGAAACAGAACCCCCAGACCCCCAAAAGTAAGAACAGTAAACGAGGTCTACCAGAAGCTAACGACAAGGAAGTCTCTCCACCTATACAAAAGCGCCATAAAAAGGATTAATCAAGCCCCATACGCCCTCATCATCTTTTACATGCTAAAATTGACATTAGCATTGTACGATGAACATGCCCAGGAAAAATCTCTCTCAGCTCTGAAAAAATGACTTTATGAAAACATAAAGAGAAATTTAAAGAAGGAAATAAGTTTTGACCAGCAAGCGTGCCCTTCCAATTTTTGACATTGGAAACAAAGGTGAATATTGCAACGAGGTACAGTTAGAAACTTGCCTCGACGGGATGATGGAAATATTCCCACCGGACTTCAGCTTCGTCATCAGGGAAACCTTGTCTTCATCTTGTCCCTCGCCTCAATCCCCCGTGTCGCAGCTTCAGCTAGCCTCGAGAATTCCGTCAGTGGTCTTTCCAGGTCTCGGTCATCTCCGAGTAGATTTTGCATTAGTAATTCCGACCTTGAGGCGAGGGGGGTGGGCAAAGATGACCAGCCTCAGTTCGTGGTCGAGTGCGAACAGAGGCTATACCATCGTCAGACCTTCTGCTTTCTTGGTACTCGCCCTTAAGACCGAGTAACCAACATGTTTCACCAGCTCGAATTCAAAGGAAGTTAGAAAAAAAAATTATTATGAAAATGGACAACTACAGGAAGTGATGAAAGTAATTGAAATATCTAAAGGAGCAATAAAACGTTTTTGAACGTTAATGAAAGAGAAACCGCATAATTTTCTCCGGAGTCGACTTGACAACAAAGAATAATCCTCAAATTACGGATTCTTGGCAAGGAAGAAAATCGAGCCCAAATCTATTCTGGCCTTTGCTGGTCGTGCAAGACTGGCATCAACAACAATGGCCCCTCGACAATTACGAGACGGAAAAAGAGCCTCATCATAAAGGGTTAAATCGCTTTTGTGAGCAAGAGCCTTTTGCTACCGAACCCGTGCATAAAGGAGAAAGCCCAATAGAGATGGAAAACGTCCACACCAGAAAAATAGAAGTCTCTCCTTAGTCACCATAATGGCAGAACTGAAAAAAAAAAATTCATCAGAACGAGCCATGAAGAGAGAAAAAGACAAACTGAATACGAAGAGCAACAAACAGAAAAGGGCATGGAATAGTGAAAAGGTTCAGTAAATGAACTCGTCTTAAAGAGCCATATACAGGGGCAGAATACTCTCCCCTCAGCTGAATAAAACCGCTTTTGGATAAACAGAATTACTGAAAAAAAATAACTGATGATTTGAATTGAAAAGCTGAAGACTTAACTGAGTGTGACTTACTATCAAATAGATAAAATCACTTTGTGATCGTCAGACCACACATACAAGTCCCATAAGACAAGGGAAAGGTGCCCATTGAATAAACTTCCTGCAGAGGCAGTGGAATGTAGTTCAGTTCGAAACTTTAAGAATTATTTAGACTAGCTTCCCACAATAGCCCATAATGACAATAAACAAAAGTGGAGAAAGCACACTTCCCTATTTTACTCCTGAAGTCACAATAAAATATTTTCCATTAATTTTGCTTCCTGGGTCTTAACTTGATATGCATTATTTGTGCAAGTGCTCTTTATGGCCCTTTTAATTCTGAGGGTATGTCATACTCTTCCTTGTCTAAAATGTTACACAAGGATTTCCTAGGTACCCGATCGAAGGCTTTTACCAGATCCACTAAGGCTACATAAATTTTCTTATTCCACTCCCAGTTTTTCTTAGACAGCATTTTCAGGGCAAAAATTAGATCTACGGTGGATCCTCCAGGTCTAAAGTCACAATATCATTCATCAAAATTGTCCTCTACATCCCTCTCAGTCTCTTTTCTAGCATTTTTTCATAAACTTTTGCTATATGTGGCATCAAAGATATTCTTCTGTAGATTTTGTAGTCCGGTTTGTCTCCTTTATTTCTATATATTGGGTATATTACATGTTCAGTCTAATCCTCAGGTATTTTTCCTGCATCCCAGAATTTGCTCAAGATGTCTTTTACCAATAGAATCCCTTCTTTCCCAATATTCTTTAATATATCTGATGGAATCGTGTCTTCTCCTGTAGCTTTGCCATATTTAATTTGTTTTAATGACGTCATTTCATCAACTGTAATTGATCCTTCGTTTAATTCTAGAATTCCATCTATATTGTTCTCTGATTCATTTGGTTCCACATTATTTGGTATTATATTCAACAGTTTTTTTATAGAAGTTTTTTTCTTCCCATTTTCTGTTAATTTCTTCTCCATTTTCAAATCTAACAGCATATGACGGCGGTGTTGATGCCCTTCTTCACGTTTTAGCTATACTGTAAATACGCTCGCTGGCTGAGCGGGTTAGGGCGTCGTTACTTGCGGCGAAGGTCAAGGGGATGGCGGTTCGAATCCTGTCACCGACCAAGTTGAACCAAGGGCATGGTTCATTAAATTCCACGCTACAAAGTCAAATAAATAAGCTTTCTAGCTCCTAGTAAATCCTGTTCTTTTTATGATTTTTTTCGCTCTTTCTTCCTCTCTTCTAGCATCAACACACTCCAGCCAATTTTTTATTCTCCTTTTCTTCCATTTTCGGAATTTCTTCATTTTTGTTTTAACAGTCTCTTTGATATTTTCGGCCCAGCAAGCCGTTTTTTTTAACTATATGATATCTTCCTATCCTCTAAGTGTTCCTACATTTAATGTAGCCATTCGAGAAAAAGACCTGGATAAGTTCCTAGAATGACTCCATCTATAGGCAGGGTCCATTTCCGTGTGGTCGTTCATCAAGACTGACGTCAGGGCTCCGAGGCAAAAGGTGAATTTCTTGAGCCCTGTCAGTCACACATCGGCCGCCTTGCTAGGCCTGCCTGCCTGCCTACCTGTCGCAGACCTTTCGAGACTGTGAATCGGTACCACTTGGTGTCAACTCCCTTTCGGTCACAGGTCTGTTTGCACCAAACCCAAGGAAAAGACGCCACTGGGAACGAACCGTCGCACTTGGTCAAAGTGAAGCAGTCTCTCTTGTCGATGTTTTTTTTTTTTTGTTTTTTTTTCCTAGAGGTGTGGACTGTGTTTTTTGTTTTGTCTCTTTTAGATGGTGAAAAAAAAATCTTAGAGTGGTGGATTTTTATTATTTATTTATTTCTATTTTTTAGAGTGGTGTTTTTTCTTCGAGAGAGATAGAGAGAGAGAGAGAGAGAGAGAGAGAGAGAGAGAGAGAGAGAGAGAGAGAGAGAGAGAGAGAGAGAGAGAGAGAGAGATAGGTAGATTTTTTTTAGCACTTTCGTATATTACATCCAGTGCAGAAGTACTTTTTGCATTGGATGTAATATTCGAAAGCGCTCTGCTTCGTTAATTTCTTTTTTCCAAGTGGGCTACTTTGCACAAGTGAACACACGTACCCGTGTTCTTATTATAGAGAGAGAGAGAGGGGGGGGGATTATGTTATGAAACATAGGGATGATGAAAGAATCCCACTATAGGAGAAAGTAAACGGATGAAGAATAGAATTAACCGCATATATCGACCACTCTCTGTGGTCCTCTTCAGCGAATAGTTACATGGTGTACAACTGTTATATAATCGGTACAAAGGGATACATTGCGAACATGGAAAGGTGGCTCAAGTAACTCTATCTTGGTAACGATTGCTGTCTTCCAAGCCATCTGCATTATGTAATTTTTTTATTGCTAATGTTGTTCAACAATCTGATGACCATTGTCCTTTAAATCTATTACAACTTGGGTAATTTTTAATTAATGATGACTCGATGATCTTCCTCCGGACACTCCACTTAGAGTTCTAGCTAGATCAGCCCTGTGTAACCTGCGGCCCAAGGGCCACATGCGGCCCTCAAAGGCTTTCATCTGTGGCCCTCCCTTTCTCCTAGAAATAAATAAGCTATAATGCGGCCCTCAGAGAGAGGGTAGCAGCCTTTCATTTGCTAATTGATGGTCAGGAAAATGTCTGTGTTTGATCATTCTTATGATAATGATCCCAGTTAACCAATATTAAGTAGTTATTTAGGTTTGTACATTATAGAGATAAGGTATGGTAGCCTTTCATTTGCTCATTTATAGTAAGGAAAATACATTTGTTTCGGACAATTCTTATTTTTGTGATCCCAATTTAAATAAAATCAGTAACAAACTACTTATCTATCTTTATCAGTATAATCTCACATAATATGTCTTCGATCGTAGTAAATAACATGAAATAGTAAGGTTATGTGGCCCTCCATACCTACAGAGTAGTGACTATTGGCCCTTTGGGAAAAAAGGTAGCACACCCCTCTTCTAGATGATTTCTGCTTTCTCCCAATTTATGCGATGGTCTTTCATGAAGAAGTGTAGAAATATGGCAGAGTTTTCTTGTGCATATTTGACGGAGTTCTTGTGTTCTTTAATTCTTGTTTTGAGGTCTCTTCCGTTTGACCCCAATAAACTCGTTCACAATCTCTACAAGGTATTTTGTGAACTCCTTGGCTGTCATCCGTCTTATCTCTATGGTGGACATTTACTACTTTACTAAATAGGCTATTGGGATGATTGAACACAGCATTTATTTTATCCTTATATCCTTTAGAAATGTCTTGTATTGTATTATCAAATGGTAGAATGATACGCTTATTATCCCAGATGACCTATTTATTCTATTTTATCTATTTATCTATTCGTTTATTTAGTCATTTATAACTTTTTAGTGGCAGAGTTTGACAAAAGCATCACTTCATGCATGTTATATGTCATCTAGTGTGACGTTATGAATACTACACGTGACGTAGGGGTGAAGTCATATATTTTTCACGTGACTCAAGTGTGACGTCATACAGTAGCCTTTCTTTAATTTGATAAAGTTCGTCGACAACTAGATGGAACCGTGCTCAAAGGGACAGCAGATATATGTATGTATGCATGAAGGTATGTATACATATGTTATGTATGTGTGTATGTATGCATTTATGTATGTATGTATGTATGCATGTACGTATGCATGTACGTATGTATATATGTACACTATGATCATTTGCATATATATATGTATGCACGCGTGTATGTGCGCATATATGTATGTATGTATGTATGTATGAATGTACACATATGTGTATGTATGTATACATGTATGTATGTATATATGTACGTGTGTATGTAAGCATATATGTATATATATGTATGCATGTATGTATGTATGTATGTATGTATGTATGTATGTATGTATGTATGTATGTATGTATGTATGTATGTATGTATGTACGCATATTCACTCACTCACTCCGCTGGATCTTGAACCTCGTGTAGATTCTGGTCCGCCAACAGTAATCCTCTCCATACCCTTCGGACCTGTGCTGCTTCCATCCAGGTTACTTTATTTATTCCTTTTCTGTCCATCTCCGCATCCACTCCATCTATCCATCTCATTCGAGGTCTCCCTCTGGGTCTTCTTCCAGACATTTTACCCATCATAACTCGTTTTGGAATTCTATGATACTCCATACGCGCCACATGCCCAACCCATCTCAATTTTATTCTACTTATAGCATCTGTTATTTTCTCTTGCTTAGTTATTTCCCTCAGCTCATTATTGTGTCGCCCTCTCCACCTATTCTCATTTTCATCAAAAACTGGTCCAGTAATTCGCCTCAATATTGTATTCTCAAACACCAGCAGTATTTGTTCCATTTGTTTTGTTAAGCTCCATGTCTCACTGGCATATAAAACTATAGGTCGTAGGATTGCATTGAAGATTCTTAATTTTGTATTTCTTGATATGCTTTTCTTCTTTAATATTGGTACAAGGTTGAAATAACATCTGTTTGCTGAAGCGATTCTTATATTTATTTCTGTCTTCATCTTGTTTCTATTTGTTACTGTTGCACCTAGATATCTGAAACTCTCTACTACCTCTATTCTCTTGTCTTCGAAAAACACATCATCTACGTTCCTCTCCTCTCTGCTCATACCCATTATTTTGGTTTTATCGAAATTTATTTGCAGTCCAACTCTCTCTGCTGTCTCTCTTAGTGGGGTGATTAGATCTTTCAAATCATCTCTACTCTCGGCAATTAGGTCCACATCATCAGCGTATGTTAGATTATTGACCTTAATGTTGTCCAGTTTACATCCACCCTCTCTATTTATCATTGTCCTAGTTATTTTCTCCTTCACCAAGTTAAACAGCAAACAAGATAACACACATCCTTGCCTCAAGCCATTCTCGATTTCGAAACATTCCGAATATCTTCCATCAACCCTTACCACTGATTTTGTGTTTGTAAGACAGACTTTTATTAAACGTATTATCTTGTCCGGTATTCCAAATTCCTTTAGTATGCCCCATACACTCTGTCTGTATATACTGTCGTACGCTTGCTTGAAACCAATAAACAAATGGTATTGCATCGTATTATACTCCCATGCTTTCTCTATTACTTGTTCTAATGTGAAAATATGGTCAATCGTTGACTTTCCACTCATAAATCCACACTGATAATCTCCTATTACACACTCTGCGTATACCTTCAATCTAGTATATAGTACTCTAGCAAGGATCTTATATCCAGTCTGTAACAGTGTAATGCCCCTGTAATTTATACATTCGTTTTTATTTCCTTTTTTTATGTATTGGTATTATCACTCCTTCATTCCATGATGATGGTATTCTTTCCTTTCTCCATACTAGCTGTATCAATTCTGTCAATTTTCTTTCTAAAACTTCTCCACCTAATTTTAAGAGTTCTACTGGGATATTATATCTTCCTGGAGCTTTATTACTGTTTAAACCTCTGATGCATTTTCTTATTTCCTCCAGCGATGGTTCCTCCAGGTAATCCTCTGGTCCTTGTATATCTTTACTAATCAAAGGATTTTCAGGTTCAGGTCTATCTAAGAGTTCCCTAAAATATTCTTACCATCGTTCCATTACCTGTATGTATTTATGTACGTATGTATGTATGTATGTATGTATGTATGTATGTATGTATGTATGTATGTATGTATGTATGTATGTATGTATGTATGTATGTATGTATGTATGTATGTATGTATGTATGTATGTGCGCATATATGTATGTATATATGTATGTATGTATGTATGTATGTATGTATGTATGTATGTATGCATATATGTATGTATTTATGTATGCATGTATGTATGTATGTATGTATGTATGCATATATGTATGCATTTACGTATGTATGTATGTATGCATATATGTATGTATTTATATATGTATGTATGCTTGTATGTATGTATGTATGTATGTATGTATGTATGTATGTATGTATGTATGTATGTATGTATGTACAGTATGTATGTGCAGTATGTATGTATGTATGTATGTACAGTATGTATGTATGTATGTATGTATGCATGTGTATATGTATGTTCGTATGTATGTATGCATGTGTATATGTATGTTCGTATGTATGTATGTATGTATGCATATATGTATGTATGTGTGTATGTATGTATGTATGTATGTATGTATGTATGTATGTATGTATGCATGTATGTTAGTGTGTATGCATGTATGCACACAAACACATATATACACATATATACGAACATACATATACACATACATACAAACATACACACATACATACATATATACATACATATATGCATACATACATGCAAATACATACATACATACATACATACATACATACATACATTACATACATGCATACATACATACATACACACATACATACATAGATACATACATACATACATACATACATACATACATACATACATACATACATACATACATACATACATACATACATGCATGCATATACAACTCGATGGCGCAATGGTAGCGTTCACTGGCGCCACTACGACGGTTCGAGTTGGCATCCAGCCCAGGACTGAAATAATTTTAGTATCGATGCACTGCGAGTCGTTACTCCAACTCTCGTGGGCGGGGAGTTGGGGTGTTTGTGCGTGTAAGGTCACAGCATTACCCATAGATCGGTCATATATGAGCTCTGAGCTCTCTTCCGGGAAGGAAATAGCTGTGAAAGGGTTACAGAGGAGGATTACAAAGGAGGAGCATCATGCCGACAGGAGACCTTTTGATCCATAAGTAGATCGGATGCGAAAAAAGTGATAATAATGATAAATGAATAGATAAATAGATATATAAATATATAAAATTGTAAAGTAAATAATAATAGATAAGATAAATAGATGAATAAATAAATTGGTATAGTTAGATATTAAACAAACAAGTAAATAGTAAATAATAATAAATTGACAGATAAATAATAATGATAATCAGACAAATAATAGTAAACAGACAAATAATAACAAATAATCAAATAATATAGAATAAATGGAAGGTATTACAGCATCTTGCTTAGGTGCTTATCTAGACGAATCTTAAAGCTTCGAACTGAACTACATTGCACTACCTGTGCAGGAAATTTATTCCATTCATTAACTACACGTTTGGCGAAGTTGTTTCTACCCGTTCCCAAATTAAATCTATGTCCTGACAGTTTGGGACCATTATTTCTTGTCGGATTCTCATTCAGGGCGAAAACTTTGTGACTTTTGATGTCAATTCCCTTTAGAATCTTAAAGACCAGTATCAAGTCAACTCTGAGTCTACGCTTTTTTAGGGAAAACAGATTCATGTGTTCTAGTCGGTTTTCGTATGATTTATTTTTGATATTTGGAATCAGTTTTGTGGCTCGCCGTTGAACTTTTTTCCAATCTGTCAATGTTTTTAATGAGATTCGGTGACCATACGGAAACAGCATATTCCAAATGTGGACGAACAAACGATTTACATAGCTTATTAATGAGAAATAAGCACCTAAGCAAGATGCTGTAATGACTGTCATTTATTTTATATTGCTTGTTTATTTTTGTTATTATTTGTCTGTGTGCTTATTACCTGCTTGATTCTCATTTATTATTAGTTATGTGTCAATTTATTTTCATTTGCTATTTGCCTGTTTGTTATCTAACTGTACCTATGCACTTATTTATGTATTTTATTTACTAATATTTATATTATCATAGTTTTTAGTTAGTCATTTATTTTTATTTACCTATTCATTCATTTGTTTGTTTATATATTCATTTTTTCATTTATCATTATTGTAGTTTTTTCACATCCTATCTTTTTTATTGTTATCACTGTTTCAATTACTATTAATATTTTAATTGTTATTATTAGTGTTGTCATCATATTTACCACTTGTTAAACATTATCATTACATTTGCCACAATGAATATGTAATGTTCACACTTGTCACCAACTATGGTAACACGGGGAGGTAGTGAGGTCCACCCCATGTATAAAATGCCCACAGCCTGTTTGTACACCATTCCTTTGAAAAAGCTTACCTGCGAAACTAGTCAGGAACAAACTCAAGACTAAGGCTCCTGTGTTTCCTACTTCGCTTACGTCAACCTGTCAGAATGTCTCAGCATTATATATATATATATATATATATATATATATATATATATATATATATATATATATATATATATATATATATATTTTGGAAGTAGGCCGTTAATAATGCATGCTTTGTTAAAGTCAACAGCTGAGATAGCATTATTCTGTTTATAGAATATCTTTTCTATGTTACGCACCAATGTGCGGTCGTCTGGATGCAGATTTCTGAGTAGAGTACTGAAGTCCATGGTGTTTTCCTCTAGACGTCTTTCGGCTCTAATTGGCCATCTTCAGGAGGTGTTGTCTGGTTAAATTGTTGACAGATAATGACGCTGTTTGATCGTATGACGGTATATATCGGCGGAGAGCGGAGTGCCCAAACGTCCGCCCGCCAATCAGCGTGCGGGGTGCATCCTCTGTCTTCTCGTTGGTAACGACGTTTCAGGTTGCTGCTGGATATTAATAGCGGGTTTTTGGTTGTAATTTAGCACCGCTTCTGTCATCTTTAGTCTTCTGGTGTCATTGTTTCTTTCAATGATGGTGGTGGTGCCTTCCATATGGTGTCTCTTAAGTGTTAGTCCATGCTCGTACAAGTAGTGTCTTCTTATGGCGCCGTCCTGCAGATGCGCTGAAATTCTATCAGACAGTGTTGAAGTGGTGACGCTAATGTACCGAGAATTTAGGCGACTGCAGTCACCACTGGAACATGTATGTTGGTACACGACGTTCACCTCTTGCATTTCACTTGTCTTAGGGAGGCAGCTATTCTTGACAACTAACTTGGATGTCCTTCTTGTTTTGTAGTAGATGACGAGATCGATTTTTGAAGAAGGGTCGGTGGGTGTGACATTCTTATAAATTATATTTTTGATGGCTTTCTCGTCATCCTTGTAGGCTGAAGACATAGTAGCACTATAAAAGAGTTTTATGTTTTGTGTAACTGTCTGTTGTTCTTGTTGGTGCATAAAGGTGTTCAGTCGATGCCGGATAACACTATCTATTTCTTGGATGGGGTAATTGTTGTTGCTGAGAAGCTGGGTTATTCTCTTGAGCTCTGCGTTCGTGGCGATCCATGTTGAGCAGTGGGTGAGGGCTCTTTTGACGAAGGCGTTGATGACGCTGCGTCGATACCGCTCAGGACACTCGCTTGCACCGTTAAGGCAAAATCCGAGATTGGTGGATTTGGTATAAACTTCCGTAGAAAATGAAGCGGCTTCACGACGGACCAAAATGTCATGAAGCCGCTTCATTTTCTATGGAAGTTTATACCAATCCACCAATCTCGGCTTAACAGGACCGCGCTCTACACGCGGGAAGTGAACTCTACTCACTTCCCGTAAGATACACACACACACACCTCTCACGAACATAGCCACGGCACACGCACAAACATCTACACTTACTTTTTCTTCGACTAAAATTCGCTTCCTTTCTAACTTTCTCTTATACTGCATCTTCTCATTTCAGTTTACCTCCCACTAAAGATTTTTCCGTTTTTCCACCTTTCTCTACTACTACGCCTCCTACCATTTTCTAAACTTTCGTTGGTGATCCTAATCCTAACCCCGGCGTCAGCACCTCCGTCCAAGCTCCCGGTCCATTTCTCCCGAGCCACGACCACCAATAAACCCCTAATCGCTCGCAAATCGCCCGGTGGCAATAGCCCTCTTTTATACGCTACTATCTTTTCATTTTCTTACAGACATTCTTCCCCTCCCACAAAACCTGATCCCTTGCTAGCGGGTGGTCTTTCCTAGAGATTTAGATTCAGATTCAGATTATCTGTCAACAATTTAACCAGACAACACCTCCTGAAGATGGCCAATTAGAGCCGAAAGACGTCTAGAGGAAAACACCATGGACTTCAGTACTCTACTCAGAAATCTGCATCCAGACGACCGCACATTGGTGCGTAACATAGAAAAGATATATATATATATATATATATATATATATACATATATATACATGTATATATATACATGTATATGTATATATGTATATACATATATATATATATATATATATATATATATATATATATATATATATATCCATACATATATGTGTGTGTATGTGTTTCGTTGAATATGATGGATTGTTTAATATTAATCAATTTCTTTAAGGCATTTTCTCTATTCCTTAGAAAGGTCTTAATCTCTTTTGGAAGAGTAGAGATGACTCTACCGTAGTCGGTCATTGTTGCCAGATCCGGATTTCGGCTCCCTCGAGCCTTCTTCAGTGGCGATGGTGATCGTCTTCTCGTTGGTGTGTTCTTGCTCTATCATGGTAGGAGAAAGAATGACTCTATGCAGAGTTGTCCTAGCTAATATACCGGTTCAGTGGGGATCCTGGTGTTCGTCTTCACTCCTGATTGGCTGAGACTAATCAGAAGCCGCGAGTACCGGACTCAGCCAATCAGGAGTGAGGACGAGAAGGCAGTGATAGGAAGAGAAGGCAGTGATAGGAGGGTGGGCAGAGTATTTTAGGGAGTTGCTAAATGTGAAGGAGAGGGAAAGGTAGTTGCAGTGGGAAGTGCTAAGAAAATGACCATGGTGAGTTAAGCAAATGGAGGAGAAATAGGGAAAGATGAAGTGAGAGCAGCTGTTAAGATGATGAGAGCAGGTAAGGCACCTGGGTTGGATGGATGCCATGCAGAAAGCCTGAAAAAAGGAGGTACAGTTATGGTGGACTGGTTGGTGAGGTTGTTTAATGTTTGTTTAAGAG
>NW_027467711.1:2328505-2338505 GCF_046742065.1 Oratosquilla oratoria
TGGGGGACGTCTGTCCTTAAAAGGAATGTAAGTTTGAATCATCTTAGTGAGCGTATTTTGAAATATTTCCCACATCTGATCTACAGGCCTTTCGTTTAATTTTGCCTCCCAATCTGTAAGCTGAAGCTCCTGACGTAGTTCTATGAACTGAGCTTTACTGAAATCGGGTATTTTAGAAGCACAAGTATCTATTCTAAAATTGTTTAGGAGTTTGAATCTGACTAAGTTGTGATCGCTATTTGCAACAGATTCACCGACTTCTACATCAGTTGCCATGCTTTCGCGGCTAGTGATCAATAAATCGAGTAAGTTTCCATATCTTGTGGGCTCTTTTACATGCTGAATTAAGTAATTGTCACCAAGAAAATCAATCAAGCGACTACCTACATGGCCATGTTCAAGGGTCATCCAATCAATGTCAGTAAAATTGAAATCACCCATTATCAATAAATCCCGGTTGCAGAAACTAGACAGTTCTTGAAATAACAGTTTGTCGTCTGCTAATGATAATGTCTTTGGCCTATATATTACACCTATATTCATTTTTTGTCCATTTGTTTGGGTTAACTCAACCCACAAACTGTCATATGCATCCTGTTTCACTTTCTCTAAAACACAAGCATGAACATTGTTTTTAACGTACAATAGAACACCCCCACCTTTCTTGTGGTTTCTATCCTGATGAAAGTGTTTAAATCCCGCAATATTAAATTCAGCTTCGAACTCTGTACCATTTAACCATGTCTCAGTTATTCCTATCATATCGAGATTTTCGCTTTTGACATACGCCTGTATTTCTTGAAATTTGTTCCTAATACTACGAGCATTAAAGTACATAGTTTTAAGAAACTCCTGATTATTTCTTTTTGGCACATTTTGAGTTTCAATATCATGTCTTATATTATCATTTTGTTTTTTATTTATGCCTTGCTCTATATTATTATTATTTGGTCCTTCATTGACATTCAATGCCTCATTAACATTTCTCCTATCAAAATTAACATTTCCCCCATCACGGACATCTGGTCGATTACGGTCATCCGATCTATTTTGTACATTTTGTCCCCCTACGTCACCGTGATTCACGCCGGCCTCCCGTCGTTCAGTGACATTATGTCCGGCATCCCTTTCTAAAATTATATTTTGTCCTCCAGTGACATTATATCCTACCGTGATATTTTTTCCTCCACTATAATTACATCCCATCGTGATCTTTTGTCTTCCACTGTCATTACATCCTATCTTGATATTTTGGCCTTCATTGACATTCTGTCCGGTATCTCTTCCTAAAATTATATTTTGTTCTTCACTGACATTATATATATATATATGTATATACATACATGTATATATATATATATATATATATATATATATATATATATATATATCAACAAAGATATGTCGTAGCACATATGTAAAATAATACTGATGACCCACTTTCGGAGAAGAATAAGCGAAGATATAGAGATCTGTATATTTCGATCACTTACTGTGATCCTCTTCGGCAGATATGAGTTACAAAGTACAGAACAATGTGTATTTATAGTAAAGCAGTGAGGTAGCATGAGGGGACGGGGCTCAGGTCGACACGCCCGGCACGCATGCTCGCATCTTGGTGGCTCAGGTCACATGACCGGCGTTGCATGGGCCTTGGTGATTTTTGTCCACCGCTAATGTTAATGGTAACATTTTATTTATGGCAAAAGAAGAAATACAGTCTGGTGACCATTGACCATGGGAAATGTTATAATTTGGGAAATTATCTATTAAGGAGGATTCTACTATTTTTCTTCTGAAACTACATTTGGATTTATAAATTATTTCAGCATCGTCCCAATTTATTCGGTGGTTTTTATTGGCGACGTGCTGAAATACTGCGGAATTTTCCTGTCCGTATTTAACAGAGTTCTTGTGCTCCTTAACCCTGGTATTGAGATCTCGACCCGTCTGTCCCCAATATACATCACTGCAATCTAAACAAGGTAATTTATAAACTCCAGGAGTTGTATTACTCTTGGATCTATGATGTATATTGACAACTTTACTGAACAAATTATTAGGATAATGGAAGATAAAATTTACCTTTTCCTTTGGTAACATGTGAGACAATTCATGGATTGATTTGTTAAAAGGCAATTTTATGCATCTATTATCCCAATGATGATTCATGGCGGAATGGGAATCTGTTTTGTGAAAACTAATTTTGGCCTTGCTAAGAGCTTTTTGTAAAAACCACGGCGGGTATCCTAATTTTGTTAGTTGATTTTTCACTGAATTTAGTTCCAAATCTAAGTATTGGGAGCTACAAATTCTCAAAGCCCGTAAGAATAGGCCTGAAGCTACACTATATTTTATTTTGTCAGGATGGTGGCTAAAGAAATGTAGGTAGCTCCCTGTGTGTGTGGGTTTCCTATAAACTGTGAAGGACAGTGACTCCGCATTTCTTATTATTAAAATATCTAGAAAAGGTAATTTGTGATCTAATTCGTAGTGGCAGCCGAAAACTCTAACCACTGCCCCACGAGGTGTGTATGTGTGTGCGTGTGTGTGTCTGTGTGTATGTGCGCTTTTGTGTGCATTTACCTAGTTGTATTTTCGGGAAGGGGGCTATGCTCGTAGTGACCCGCTTTTGTATCTTTCAGCACTCAGTTTGATCTTAAATTCTTGTATAGTTTTTGCACTCACTGTTTCCTCAATCAGTTTGTTCCAGATATTTATCACTCTGTGTGGGAAGCTATCTCTTTCGGATCTCTTTCTGTAACTATCCTCTCTAAGTTTCTTTTCGTGTCCTCTTGTTTTTCTCCTATTTTGCTTTAGTAAGTCATCTCTATCAAGGACTTCCATCCATTTCATAATTCTGTAGATGGTTAGTAAGTCTCCTCTTCCTCTTCTTTGTTCCAGGGTTGGTAGTTCGAGTTTAACCAATCTTTGTTCGTATGTCAACTTGGAGAGTGTATGTGTGTGTGTTTGCGTGTGTACGTGTGTGCGTGCGTGCGTGTGTGTGTGTGTGTGTGTGTGTGTGTGTGTGTGTGTGTGTGTGTGATTCACCATGGTCTTGGATCACGTGTTGGACTCGTGATCGACAGCTACTTCCCTCCAGGAAGAGAGCTCAGAGCTCATATATGACCGATGTATGGGTAATTCTGTGACCTTACACACACACACACACTCAACTACTTGCCCACGAGAGCTGGAGTAACGACTCGCAGCACAGCGATCCTAAAATCATTTAAGCCCTGGGCGGGATTCAAAGGTGGACCGCCGTAGTGGCGGCCGCAAAGGGTACCACTGCGCCATAATTTGTGTGTGCGTGCGTGTGTGCGTCTGTGTGTATGTGTTCTTTTGTATATGTATGTGTGTGCGTGTGAGCGTGTGTGTGTGTGTGTGTGTGCGTGTGTATTTACCTAGTTGTATCTTACGGGAAAGGGGAGCTAAGCTCGTGGGGTCCTGTCTTTGTATCTCTCCATATCCAGTTTGCTCTTAAATTCTTGTGTTGTTTTTGTACCACAACCGTGCGTGCTTTCTTTTATCCAGTGTGTTCCATACCATCCACCAACTAAGGGGGGAAATCTGGTCCTGTGTTTTGCATGAGGTCCCTTCTATTAATTGTCCTTTTTTAAGCTTCTTTCCATGTTTCTCGTTGGGTGTTCTCTTTTATCCAATATTCTAGTAAAGTTCTTTCCCTTAAGTCTCGAGGACTTCCATTGTTTCTTCATGATTCTGATAAGATGGTTTAACAAGTTCGCCTCTTTCTCTTCCTTGTTCTCTTCCACACTGAGAGTGTGTGTGTATGTGTGTTGTGTGTGTGTGTGTTGTGTGTGTACGTTTGTGTGTGTGTGTGTGTGTAGTGTGATGTGTGTGTAGTGGTGTGTGTGTATAGTGTGTGTGGTCTATGTAAGTTGTGTGTGGTAGTTGCGTGTGTGTTGTGTTTGTTTGCGTGAAAAAGTGTGTGTATATATGTGTTTGTTGTGTGTGTGTTGTGTGTTTGGTAGTTTGTGTAGTTTGTTAGTTTGTGTGGTCGCTGTGATTTCTTTGTGTGAGTGTTGGTTTGTTTGGTGTAAAGGGTATGTGTCTATATGTGTTTATGTGTGTTTGTGGATGTGTGTGTGTAGTGTTGTGTGCGTGTATGTGTGCTGTGTGTGTGTGGTTATGTGGTGCGATGTTGTCTCTGTGTGTGTCGTGTGTTTGTAAGCTGTGGGGTATGCATGTGTTTGTGATGTGGTGGTGTGTGTGTCGTGTGGTTGTGCTCGTGTGTGTGATTGGTGTGTTGTGTGTGTGTGCGGTTTGTGTGGTGGGTGTGCTGTGTTGTGGGCGTGTGGGTGTGTGGTGGTAGTGTGTAGGTGTTTGTGTGTGTGGTGTGTGCCATCTGGGTGGTGCATCGGGTTGTGTGTATTTGTGTGTTTTGCCGTGGTGCGTGCGTGAGTACGTGGCGGTGGGGTGGCGGGGGTGTTTGGGACGAGTTGTGGTGGGGGTTCTGTGGGTATGGGTGGGGGGGGTGACGGGGAGGGCATGTGTGATGTGAGTGATTGTGTGTGTGATGGGAGTGTAGTGTGTGTTAGAGTTGTGTGATTGTGAGAGTGTGTGTGTGTGTGTGTGAGTAGTGTTGTGAGTGTGTGTGAGTATGTGTGAGTGCGATAAGCAGCATAGGCGGAGGGGTGGGACGGGGAGGGAAGGCGGGAGGGGGGGGGAGGAGAGAGGGCGCGCTGAGGTTGACGAGGCTGAAGGCGCCGACGGCGTCGCAGGCAGCGGGACGGGGCATTGAGAAGTAGCGGCAAAAAGGCAGCGGCCGGGGAGGGGTTTGGGCGCGAGAAGGGGAGGAGAGTTGGAGGGGCGGCGGTGCAGCTACGTGGGGACGTGGACAAGAAGCGCAGCGGAGAGCGAGGGAGAGAAAATCAGAGGGAAGGTATGAGCGTGCGTGCGATGGGGGTGTAGCTCGAACTTGGAGCAGAAGAGCGACGAGAGAGGAGGAGCGAAGAGATGAGGGCGAAGTTAGCGGAGGAAGAGAGGCGCCGGGGTACAGAGAGTGGTAGTGGGGACGAAATCGCGAGTATGAGGTGGGAGAGGCGAGGCGAAGCTGTAAGAAGCGGGAAGGTCAGCCCCCGAAAGAAGGGCCGCCTGGTGGGGCGCACTCGACGGCTCGCTGGCTATGAGGCGATGCACCAGACAAAGAACACGAGGCAGAGCGGTCGGGAACCTTGCACGGGCGGGGGTGTGGAGCCGCGTGCGGGAAACGTGGGAAAGTGCAGAGCCGCAGCGCGCGAGCGCAGCAGCGAGAAGAGCGCGCCGAGCTGAGCTGTGCTTTCCCCTATTTCCCATCCTCTCTCTCTCTCTCTCCTCTCTCTCCTCGTCTATCTCTCTCTCTACTCTCATCTCTCTCTCTCTCTCTCTCTCTCTCTCTCTCTATTCTCTCTCTCTCCTACTCTGCTCTCTCTCTCTCTCTCTCTCTCTCTCTCTCTCTCTCTCTCTCTCTCTCTCTCTCTCTCTCACTCTCTCTCTCTCTCTCTCTCTCTCTCTCTCTATCTATCTATCATCTATCTTATCTCTCTCTCGATCGCTCTCTCTCTCTCTCTCTCTCCTCTATTTGTCTTTCTCTCTTTACTTCTGTCTTCTTTCCTTTTCATTCTATTCCTCTCTCCCTTTGTCATCTCCGCTTCTTCTTCCTCCTCCCCCATCTATCTCTGCTCTCTCCTCTTCTCTCTACTCTCTCTCTATCTCTCTCTCTCTCTCTCTCTCTCTCTCTCTTCCTCTCTTACACTCTCTCTCTCTATCTCTCTCTTCTCTCTTTCTTCTCTCTCTCTCTCTCTCTGCTATCTTCTCTCTCTCTCTCTCTCTTCTCTCTCTCGTCTCCTCTCTCTCTTATCCCTCTCTCTCTCTCTCTCTCTCTCCTTTCTCTCTCTCTCTCTCTCTACTCTCTTTCTCTCTCTCTGCGCTCTCTCTATGCTCTCTTCTCTCTCTCTCTCTCTCTCTCCTTTTCCCCTTATATCTTGCTATCTGTCTCTCTTCTCTCTCTTTCCCCCTCCCTCCTCCCTCCTCTCCTTTCCTCCTCTCATCCTCCTCTTCCTCTTTTTTTCTCTCCTTTCTTCCCTCTTCCTTCTCTTTCTCTCTCTTTCTTCTCTTACTCCTATACATTTGTTCTCTTTCTCTCCCCACCTCTACCTCCTATCTCTCTGTCTCTCTGTCTGTATGTCTGTCTCTCTATTTCGCTCTCTCTCTCTCTCTCTCTCTATCCTCCTACTCTTCCTTCTCTCTCCTACTCCCTCTCTCTTTGTCTCTCTTCTCCTCTTATTTCTCTCTATCTATCTTTCCTCCTCTCCCCTCCTCTTCCTTCTCTCCCTCCCCTCCTCTCTCTCTCTCTCTCTCTTTCTCTCTCTCTCTCTCTATGTCTCTCTCTCATCTTCCTTCTTTCTCTTGCTCGCTCTCTCTGTCTCTCTCTGTTCGTCTCCTCTTCATTCTCTCTCTTGCTCTCTTGCTCTCACTCTTTCTCTGTCTCTCTCTCTTCTCCTCTTCCTCCTCTTCCTTCTCTCTCTTTCTCCCACTCCTCTTCCTCACTCTCTCTCTCTCTGCCTATCTTTCTCTCTCTTTCTCTGTCTCTCTCTCTCTCTCTCTGTCTACACTTCCTCTTTCTTCTCTCTCTTGCTGTCTCTCTCTCCTCCTTCCTCTCTTGCTTTCTCTCTCGCTCTCTTCCTACTCTTCCTCCTCTTTCTTCTCTCTCTTGCTCTCTATCTCTCTTTTACTCTTCCTCCTCTTCCTTTTCTCTCCTTCCCCTCCTTTTCCTCCTCTCTCTGTCTCTCTATCTATCTCTTCTCTCCTTTTTTATTCCTCATTTTCTTCTTTCCTTTCTCTCTTCTTCCTCCATCCATTTTATCATCATCTAAATCTTCTTCCTCCTACTCACTCAGAGAGAGAGAGAGAGAGAGAGAGAGAGAGAGAGAGAGAGAGAGAGAGAGAGAGAGAAGGAAGAAGAGGAAGACAAGGAGGAGGTGAGAGAAAGAGAAAGAGAGAGAGAGAGAAAGAGAGAGAGAGAGCAAGATAAAGAAGGAAGAAGAGGAAAAGGAGGAGCAGGAGAGGGAGAAAGAAGGAAGAGGTCGGGAGGGAAAGAGAAAGAGAGAGAAGGAAGAGGTCGGGAGGGAAAGAGAAAGAGAGAGAAGGAAGAGGTCGGGAGGGAAAGAGAAAGAGAGAGAAGGAAGAGGGGCAGACAGGAAGACAGAACGAAGAAAAGGAAAGAGAGAGAAAAGGAGAAAAAAAGAGAGAGAGATAATAGAGAGGGAGAGAGAGGGGAGGAAGAGGAGGGGAGGGAAGAAAGAGTGAGAGACAGAGAGAGAAGGAGGGAGAGAAGGAAGAGAAAGAGAGGAAGAAAAGAGAGAGAGAGAGAGAGAGAGAGAGAGAGAGAGAGACACAGAGAGAGAGAGAGAGAGAGAGAGAGAGAGAGAGAGAGAGAGAGAGAGGGTGAAAGAACAAGAGAGAGAAGAAAGGTGAGAGAGAGAGGAGGAAAAGGAGAGAAAAAGAGAAGGAAGAGGAGAAGAGAGTAGGAGAGAGCAGGGTTGCGGAGCAGGGTTGCGGAGAGAGAGAGAGAGAGAGAGAGAGAGAGAGAGAGAGAGAGAGAGAGAGAGAGAGAGAGAGAGAGAGCAAAAGAGAGAGGAAGGAGAGAAGGGGAGAGAAAGAGAGAAGGAAGAGGAGGGCAGAGGAGGGCAGAGGAAGGAAGACGAGGAAGAGGAAAAGAGAGAGAGAGCAAGAGAGAGAAGGAAGAGGAGGAGAGAGAGAGGAGGGGATATAAAGAGAGGAGGAAGAAGAGTAAGAGGAGGGGAGAGGAAGGAAGAGGAGGAAGAGGAGAAGGAAGAGAGAGAGAGAAGGTGGGGAGAAAGAGAGAGAAGGAACGTGGGGGAGAGAGGGAGAGAGAAGAAAGACGAGGAGGAGGAGGAGGAGGAGGAGGAGGAGGAGGAGGAGAGACATAAGGAGGGTAGGAAGAGGAGGAGGAGAAGGAGGGGAGAGGGAGAGAGAGAGAGAGAGAGAGAGAGAGAGAGAGAGAGAGAGAAGGAAGAGGTGGGGAGAAAGACAGCCTCTTACAGGGTTCGGCAGCTACCGTTGGTCGTCCCGACCAATTTCTTATTTCCCTCTTACAGGGCTTGCTAATATATATTTAGAATTCATCCTAATGAGCTAATCTACCATTGCGTAAAATTGTATATCAAAGATATAAGCAACCCTCCAAAATGCAGAATATATGCAATTAATTGTGAATAATACATAAAAGCATGTCAATATAAAAGGCAAGTTAAACAGACACATGGTTAATATGGTTAATGGGTTTTGACAGAGTCAACCTCCGGAATACAACAATGGAAATGATTCCAAACAATAATATTGAAAAAAAAGTATAAGAATAATTGTTGTAATAGAAAAATCATTTGAGGGAGATCTTGACAATGATCTTCTCTTAATTTTCAAATGAGGTGAGTTTTCAAGCAATGTGAAGTTGAAGGTTGAAATATATGAATCATCTGTTAAATGCATGGTATTAAGGGTATTAGAAATGGTGGAAATAGTGCCTCCATCCAATTCACAGGTATCAATTACAGAGATAAGACCTTCAACCAAATCCAATTTAGGACTCAACCCGGGACAATTGATTGATATTTTTTTCTTGTTAGGGAAAAACAGATAATGAGATCCTTGTATGTTACAATGAGGAATTTGGTCTACAGAATTTTTTTGATAATGGCAATTGTTCATAACAGACACATTCCTAACCAGAGAAGCTTCACATGAAGAGAAGAATGACAAAGATAAAGATTCTTATTAACTCTTTTACAACAATTTAATTTGTCATTAGAGATCATGCTTTCTTTTAGATTGTCTACAGAAAGGATGTAATTGATTGGATCTACAACTGGAATATCTACTTCATATAATGAACCATTTACCTTCAATGGGAAAGTTATCAATTTGAATAAGTTAAATCTTATGTCTGATGAAAAAGGAATTTCTATTATCACTGAGGTTATATTTAAGTATGAGGTCAATAATGGGTAATATAAGGCCACATTAGCTTCCTCAAAGAAAGGTTCAAAGTTCCAATCCTTCCTTGCTGAATTATTTATTTTAATGAGTTGAGGTATTGGAAGGAGAAAAGAAGTTACTTGACCCGAATTTGCCATAACTAAATCTTGTACAAAAGATTCCAACTGAACTTGCATCTCAGATCATTTCAAATGCATAGTATTGAGTAACAAGAAAAGTTGCATTGTATTCTCTTGTTCACTTTGTTTCAAACTGAGATTCTCTAAGTTATCTGAAATATCAGAGATCATTCACTCAATGTTTTTAATACTTGTTTGTAAATCATCAATTTTTGCAACCTTTTTCTTCAATCTATTAATGGAAAGTTTCAGATCAGCAAGGAAGGCAAAACTGGCAATTCCCACTCCAGCAAGAGCTCCTAAAGCCACTACTATTACACTTCTCTTTTGTCTATCATTGTTTTTGAAATTTGAACCTATGATATACAATTATTTCAGGTTCTTTTCTTTGCCCACTCCTTACACTATACTTGTGTTGATTTATTCTTGTGTGTAAGTCTTGCCAGTATGGTCGATATAAAATTTGTTACATTTAAGGCATGGAATAGAGTAAACACAACCCTTATTTATTTCAGGTTCTTTTCTTCACTTATCAAATCGTACAAGGCAACTCCGTGTTCACTATAAACCCACTATCGGAGAAATAATAACGGAAGTACAGGGAAACTGTATATTTCGATTACTATCTGTAGTCCTCTTCAGCAGAATAGTTACAAGAAGTTAAGGTACAAGTATATATGAGGTAGTGAGGGGTACAAGAAGTTAAGGTACAAGTAGTTAAGGTACAAGAAGTTAAGGTACAAGTATATATGAGGTAGTGAGGGGTACATATATACTTGTACCTTAACTTCTTGTAACTATTCTGCTGAAGAGGACTACAGATAGTAGTCGAAATATAAAGTTTCCTTGTACTTACGTTA
>NW_027467711.1:2378505-2381005 GCF_046742065.1 Oratosquilla oratoria
TGTGTATATATATATATATGTATATATAAATATATATACATATATATATATATATATATGTATGCATATACAATAAGAACACTAGCAACGTGTTTATTTTCTTAAGTGGTTACCTTGCATATATATATATATATATATATATTTATGTATATATATATATATGTATATATTTATATATATATATATATATATATATATATATATATATATATTCAAGTAACGTAGGTGTCGTAACACACGAATAAAATAAAACTTAAACCCACTCTCGGAGAAAGATAAGCTGAGATACAGAGTAAAACCGTATATTTCGACCACTGACTACGGTCCTCTTCAGCAGTTACAATTATAGGCTACATAGACAAGAGGGTGCCGCTTTGGTATGCGATCTGAGCATCATAAAACAACTTTGGTATGCGATCTGACTGCTTAACGTGATCTCGCTTAATCTTAATCTATTTGGGACCTTAATCTAAGCCAGTCTGAAAATCCAGGAGATCTTAATCTATTTTGATCTCCATTTAAACCATTTAAAGCTTTCCTAAATAGACTCGAAATTCGTATATAAGCATTTAAAGCTTTCCTAATTAGACTCGAAATTCGTATATAAGCAAGAGATATTCTCATGGAATTTAGTTCCTTTCCAATATAGTTCTGAGAAGCGGAACCCATCACGATGTTAGCTACGGAATTTTATCAAGAAATTGCTGATGAAATTAAAGCAGTTGCTTTTTTGAGAAGACATGGTCTACTAGCTGAAGAAGAAAATGTCGCTCCTTGTCATCGCTGTGGTGGAGAAATGAAGGATGTCCAAAGAAGAAATAGAAAAGGTGAATTCACACCTGCTCTCCGTTGCAAGAATGCAAGATGCCAAATTTTCGCTCTATTCGCTGTGGAAACAAATTTTTCCATTTCACTGATTTAAATGATAGAGTAAATTGCAAACTAACGCTCTGTCAGATTTTAGAGTTGATATTTTATTTCATTCAGGATTTACCATATGATAGTGTCCACACACTGACTGGTCGAGGAACTGAAGCTATCTGTGATTGGTTCAATTTATGTCGTGAAATATGCTCACAAATAATTTCCGTAACAAATCGCGGAAAACTGGTTGGCACTGCAGAAGAGCCAGTTCAAATAGATGAAGCAAGATTTGCTGGACGTCGGAAATATAACAGAGGACGAATGCTGCAGGGAGATCATGCACCAGATTCAATTGACAGTGAAGCCGATGTGGAAAACAACCGAAACCATGGAAGACGCATTGACGGGCCATGGGTATTAGGATTGAAGAAAGGGGATGACTGCAGATATTTTTATGTACAGAAAAGAGATAAAGATACGCTTATACCCATAATTCTGAGAGAAGTAGAAGAAAATTCAGTCATTCATTCGGATGAATGGCCTTCATACTCAAACTTAATTAACTTTAATTACAATCACCAGACAGTTAATCACCAAGTAAATTATGTAGACCCAGCTACTGGAGCCCATACTCAGGCAATCGAAAGGTCATGGTTAGATTCCAAAAATCGAATACTAAAAAAATTGAGAGGCGTACCTGCAAATACCTTTCAATCTCATCTTGATTATTTCTGTTGGCGAAAAATGGGGAAATCGTCTAATGATCTATTTCTTGCTTTTTTTTTTATCAGATATTGTATCAATTAACCAATAAATAAATCAATTCCTTGCCATTTTTTATTTATCTTATTTAATTTGCAAATCATAAATTTTATATATGTTAAATATGCAAATTATAACAAAGTAAAATCTAAACTCACTGGGCTAACACAACCGCTCAGATCACATACCAAAGTAAAATCTAAACTCACTGAGATCACACAACCGCTCAGATCGCATACCAAAGCGGCACCGACAAGAGGTTATATACAGAGGAAGGAGCATTGGGGGACTCAGTAAGCCTTAGGTCACTTGCCCCGAGTGAGGTCGGACGTTACGTCCTGTAATGATGAACTTGTCAACCGCCATACTAGTTATAGCATCAGGTGACCATTGACCTTTGGATGTATTATAATTAGGAAACTTTTTTATTAGTGAGGACTCAATAATTTTTCTTTTGAAACTACAATTTAAATTGTAGTTTATATACATATATATACGGTATAAAACACTAATAAGCTAATGAAAAAGTCATTAATTGCATATGTATTGAACATATCTGGGTTGCGCATACTGACGTAAATGGACGTACGTTGTCATTTCTTTCGATTACTATTTGGGGCCACGATTTTTTTTTTTTTTTTTTTTTTTTTTAATGACAGCTCGTTGTTAGCTGAGCCTATACCAATGGCAGATGCTGCAGCGTCTGGGGCCTTAATTTGGCGCAGCAATTTTATTGCTGTGGCCGTGGCTCCAGCTGGTGGCGATCTTCACCGAATTCCTGTAGGGACATTAATTTTGTCCTGCATGGAGTTTCCAGCTCATGGCAACGGGACTGAATCCCTTGGCGCCTTCATAGTCTTCGGCGCCGCAACAA
>NW_027467711.1:2388505-2401005 GCF_046742065.1 Oratosquilla oratoria
AGCCTTGAATAGAAACATATTAAATTGGTGACGCATGATCGTCCTTGTCTGAATCCAAATTGCCTTGGATTTAGTACGTTGTTTTTTTCCAAGTATTTTACCCATCTACTTTTGATAATTCTTTCACATATTTTTGCTATTGTACTTGTTAGAGAGACTGGTCTATAGTTGGTAGGTTCTTCTTTATTTCCTCCTTTATATATAGGTACTATATTTGCTTTTTTCCAATCTTCTGGAACTTTTCCTTCTTTTAAGGAACTGCTTATTATGCTATGTATTTTGTCTGCCAGTTCATTCCTGCATTCTTTCAGAATCCAGTTTGCTATTTCATCTGGCCCATGCGATTTTCTGACATCAAAATTACCCAAGTGTGTCAATATTTCATTCTTTGTTACTTCTATTTCTTCCATAGGGGGGACTTTTTCCTTCCACTCAATCTCTTCAGGTTGTATATTTTCCCTTGTAAACACTGATTTAAAATGCTTGTTCATAATTTCTGCCATTTCCATTTCCTCAGTGTATTCAACTCCTCCTTGTCTTAATTTCTCCAAGTCTTGTTTGTTTTTCAGTTTATTGTTTACAAATCTGTAGAATAGTTTTGGTTGATCTTTACACTTTTCTATAACATCTTTTTCATATTTTCTTTTTTCCTCTCTGCACTTTTGTACATATTCATTTCTATAACCAGTATATATTTTCCATTTTTCAGGTCTTCTGTCTTTTTTCCATCTGGTCCAGGCTTTGTCTCTTTTGTCTTTTAACTCCCTACAACTTTTGTTGTACCAGCATTTTACATATTCTTTTTCTTGTTTTTGTCTTGGGACATACTTTTCCACTCCTTTTTTGTAAATTTTTGTCAAAATATTCCATTTCTCTTCCACTGATGTTTCTTCTTTGTATATTTCTTCCCAGTTTTCTTGTTGGAAGAATTCTCTTATTTTATCAAATTTTGTTTTTTCATACATCATTCTTCCTTTTCTATATTGTTCATTTCTTTTCATATATTTTTCTTCATTAAGTTCCAGTTCAATCAATATGTGGTCACTTTTACCTATTGGTGTTTTATATTCAATCTTGTCCACTATTCTAGGTTCAGATGTAATTATTAAGTCTAGCCTCGATGGTTCTTCTTCATTTCTATACCTAGTGTTCTCTTGTATCCATTGTGTCATTGAATGGTCAGTAATCATCTCAAGTAGAGCATTTCCCCATGAGTCATCACCACTCTTTACTGTCATTTCTTCCCAGCAGATTTCTTTGCAATTAAAGTCGCCCATCATAACTATTCTTCCTCCGTCTTCCATTATTTTAGTTAATGCTATCTTTGTGTCCTCTAACATACTTTTATGTTCACTCTCCTCCCATGAGGCTGTTTTCGGAGGCACATAATTGATCACAAATTTTCTGCTCTTCTTATCTCGGTCCTCCACTTCTATCATAATCATCTCTACTGTATTCTTTCCATATATGACACCTTTCACGTTTATATCCTTCTTAGTCAGGAACATAACTCCACCCCCTTGTTTTTTCTCTCTGTTTCTAATCCAATAATTGTATGTATCATGTCCTACACTGTTGGGTGGTAGTGGGCCTTTTAATTTTGTTTCTACAATTCCCATTATGTCCGGTTCTTTTTCTTTCAAATAATCATTCAGTTCATTCAATCCTGTTATCAATCCATCTATATTTGTGTAAGACACTCTTAGTTTTCTGCCACTTCCATTGTGTTCTCTGTTTCCCTTATGTTTTTCTTTAGTATGTCGAACTGCTTTATTTTCATGTTCACTACTCTCCAATAGAATCTCTCTTTCTCTGACTCCGTTCTTTCCTCGTTTTTTGCCTTAGCTTCAATTCTTTTCTGCTTTTCTGCCTCTCTTTCCTCCTTATTCATTTCTCTTTTTATCCATACCTTTTTATATTGCTCATTTGTTGCTAGTTTCCCTGTCTTGGATAGAATTTTCTCTGCCGTTGTTTGTGACCTGAATTTAATCTTAATTGGTCTGGTCTTATCTGTACTATATTTTCCGAGTCTGAATTTTTCCTCAATTTCCTTTATAATTTCTGGTTCATCTTCCTGGACTAATTTTAATAAACTGCTTACTCTTTCATTTTCCTCCTTGATTCTTGCGGTTCTATCCGGGTTATGTTTCTCTTCCATTCCTAATATAATTATACATTTCTTTTTGTCAGCTAATTCTCTTACTATATTCTCCTTCTGTCTCATCACTTTAATAACTGAGTCTTCATTATGTTCTTTCAATTGCTGTTTGACTATGTCAGTGAATGAAACCTTATTCCCTTCTTGAGTTATTCTCCATTTTTTAGCTTCTGTAGCTATTTTCTCTCTATTTTCATTACTATTCTTCTTCAATTTCTCATTCTCCTCCTTTACATTTCTTAACTGTCTTTTTAGGTCCTCTATTTCTTCAGTTAAGCTTCTGTTAGCCTTCTCTAGTTGTTCCAACCTTTCAATTCTCTGGAAAATGGAGTCTACATTACCTAACTTACGTTCCAAGTCCTCGATCACCTTATCAACTCTCTCCTCTAGTCTTATCAGTCGGGGGGGGGGGTTGTGTCCCCCCCACCCTCTTTAAATCCCTGGAACATATTCTCGTCACTTTCTTCTGTATTACTCCTCTCTATACTTCTAATCTTTACATTTTTATTAGACATTTGATCCTCGCTCAGTCTCTTGTTTACCTTCCGCTTGTCTGGCTGGGCAAAGTCTACTCCCTCCTCATTTCCTTCCATTTCCCTCAGTAATCCCTCCCTTTTTCCTCTTTCCCTACGTTCCCACTACTCCACGAGCAATTTCCCCCCCACCCTGCAAAAACACTAGGCACTTCTCTTTGCGTTGGGATCCACAGACTTCACTTTTCTTCAGAACGTTATCCAAGCCGTCCATTCGCTGAAGTGTGTGTGTGTGTGTGTGTGTTTGTGTGTGTGTGTGCGTGCGTTTATGTGTGTGTGTGTGTGTGTCCGTGTGTGTGTGTGTGTGTGTGTGTGTGTGTGTGTGTGTGTGCGTGCGTGTGTGTATGTGTGTATGTGTGTGTGTGTGTGTGTGTGTGTGTGTGTGTGTGTGTGTGTGTGTGTGTGTGTGTGTGTGTGTGTGTGTGTGTCTGTGTGTGTGTGTGCGTGTGTTTGTTTGTGTGTGTGTGTGTGTGTGTGTCATTCTGAAGTAGAAACGTTTCCGATATGTGAGATATTCAATTATATCCACTAAAGACTTTATGCAGGTAACATTTACTACATACTTTCCTAAACATTGGGACTTGCCTGCTTTCAAAATTCAAATATGCTTATTCAGAGAAAATTCCATAATAGAATTTCTAATATCCATGTATACATACATACATACATACATATACCAAGGCTTTTTCCCCCTTTCAAGGAAGGTAGCCAAAAATGGAAAGGCATAAAAACACTCCCACCCATTTCATCCCTAAATACACTCCACACCCATCCCACCCTCCCTCTCATCTGAGCACCTCCTGGATGACGGGTCATCCCTGCACCTTGCCTACCGCCCTGGGTCAGAAGCAGTGTCGGAAGACAGAGCACATCCACAGCAAGGCCGCTTCATTTAATCGGCGACCCCCCCTCTCCGTCCCCTCTTGCATATAAGGAGAGGACGGGGAGAAATCCCTTCGGGCTGCGTCAAAATTTACTCACACATACTACCCCACCCCCCACCCCCCCACCCATTCCTCCTCGTGCAATCACAACGTCATCCATATACAACCATTCTCCACTCACCTCTGTCTTCCGTCCTCTCCCTTCCTTCCTCAACAGACATTCCCCTCTTCCCCAAAGCCCCCTTCACCCCATCCATCCACCTCATCCTAGGACGTCCCCTCATGTTCACTCCCTCCACATCTGCCTTCCATACCTCTTTTACTAGTCTTTCTTCACTCATTCTTTCCATGTGTCCAAACCATCCTAATATTCTTTCATCAATACATACATATATATACATTATATATATATATATATATATATATATATATATATATATGTATATATGTATGTATATATATATATCTATATATTTATATTTATATACACATATATATATATATATATATATATATATATATATATATATATATATATATATATATATATAACGTAGAAACCACTGTTGGAGTGGAAAAGACTGGAAACGGGGAATCTATATATTTCGATTGCAAACTGCAATCCTCTTCAGTAGATACATTTAAGAGAGGGCGTGCTGTTTAAGTAGCATCCTTAACAAAAGAAAGGGGAACATGGGAAGATGTCTCTACTCTCGGCTCACTCCGTATGTGAGGTCAGGAGGCAAATGAGCTTTCAATAAGTTGGAGATGAAGAGTCCGGACATTATGTCCAGGGACCATTGCCCCTTTGAAATATTCATGTTGGGCTGATATTCAATGATTGTAGATTCTACCATTTTTCTCCTGAACTCATATTTGGATTTATAAATAAGCTCAGCTTTGTCCTAATCTAAACAATGTTTAAATTGCTTAACATGTTGGAACACAGCTGAGCTCTCTTGTGCATATTTAATGGAACGTTTATGTTCAATCATTCTGGTATTCAAATTCCTTCCAGTATGTCCGATGTAAACTAAGTCACAACCTTTACATGGAATCGAATAATCCCCTTGGTTCTGCTCTTCTTTTAATCTTTGATAGACATTTACCACTTTTTTATTAATGGTGTTAGGGTAATAATTAATCAAATTTAAATTGTCTTTGGGAAGAAACTTGGTCGAGGGAATGAATGATTCAGAAAAGGGAACGATTAAAGAGCTCTTGCCCAATGAAAAATTAGAGGAAGTGGGGGTGGTGTTGAAAAAATTGGATCTCGCTCGGCTGAGGGCTTTGACCAAGAACCAATCCGGGTAAGCTAAATTACTAAGTTGAGATTTTATAATGTTTAATTCTCCTTCAAGAAACTGGGGGCTGCAAAATCTAAGAGCTCGAAGGAATAATCCTGAAGCGACGCTACTTTTTACTTTGTCTGGGTGACTGCTGAAAAAATGAAGATAACTACCAGAATGGGTTTCTTTTCTATAGACGGTAAAAGCAAGCATGTCTCCGTCACGAATAATGAGAACATCTAAAAAGGGTATCTTATCTTGTTCTTCCCATTCAACTTTATACTTAATGTTGGAGGCTAACAAATTTAAATTAGCAAAGAAGTTATCGAATGAACCCCAATTTTCATCCCAAAGAGTGAAAATGTCATCTACGTATCTAAACCAAACCATGTCTGCGGGTTTAATGGTGGGCAGAAGAACAGACTCAAAGTATTCCATGTACAGATTGGCCAATACAGGAGAGAGATTTGAACCCATGCTACAACCAAATTTTTGTCTGAAAAAAGAATTCTGAAAGGAAAAAACATTTGATGTGACACACAGGCGAATAAGCGCAATAATTTTTGAAACGGGGAGTGGGAATTTGTCCTGAAATGGTTGTAGCTTAGTTTCCAGGAAGGATAGAACGTCATCAATACAGACATGTGTGAAAAGAGAAATTACATCCAGGCTAAGCATTTTTCTACTAGAAAAATTAACTTTTTTTTTAAATTATTTTGAGATGAAATCCTATGAGTGTTTTAAATGAGAATCGGAGAAAGTACCAACAAACGGGGATAAAAGGTTTGCTAACCATTTAGAAAGCTTGCTGGTACAGGATCTCCGGTTGGAGATGATAGGTCTGAGGGGAATATCAGTTTTATGCAATTTTGGAAGGCCATAGAACAAAGGCAACTTAGGATTAATCACTTTGAGTTTCAATACCTCTTCGTCTTTAGTGATGTTACGAACTTCTTTGTTGAAAGTGGCAGACATGTTTTTAAGTGGATTTTTACTAAGTTGCTCATATGTATCCGTGTCATTTAGAAGGGCCATGGCTTTATCTACGTAACTGTCATGGTCAAGAATAACTATTTTACTACCCTTGTCTGCCTTTGTAATAATAATGTTATCCATGCTCCTGATTGCTTCCAAACTATTTTGATACCTAATGGGAAGTCCATTTCTTTTATCAAAACAATCTGCAATGCCTTGCAAAAGAGCCCCTTTTAAACATAATAAATTTTTGTCATAGTTGTTATTAGCTAGGAACTTATCAAAAGCTACGAGAAAGTCCATAGCATGATGCTTCTCTGGTTTGAGGGTAAAATTCAAACCAAGGCCTAAGACTTCTAGTTGTGATTTTGTGAAAACAACACTCGAAAGATTAACAACATTGTCTAAAATGGCATACTTTGACCATACACTGTTATTACAAAGTCTAATAAGTTTTTTGTTTAAAATACCTTTATGATGTTCACTTATGTCATTGGCTTGTTGGTGGGCACATTTTTGAAGGAACCGGAACACTCCTTCATAAGGGCAAAGTAGCAAAAGATTCCTGGAAGCCGTGCGTGAACGTAGATGTGCATCCTCTATGTCCAGGGACGTCAGTTGAATCCGTTCCAGAAGGAAATCACTAATGTAGGACGGAAAACTGTACCCTAATTGTTTATGCTTGTGAAAACCAAACGATTTTGGGCACACTTGTTCCGCTAAGCACTTACTTAGCAAAAGATTTTGGTTCTTCTATTTCCTGCTGATGATCAACGCTGATTCAAATTGTCTGTAAGGTGACTTGAGCACAGGGAAGCGGTGGAAAAGTCGCTTGAGTGAAGAGAATGCCTCCATCGTGGTAGTAATGTTACAGGTGAAAAATGTAATCACACATTTGTCAATAACGTAGAAACCACTGTTGGAGTGGAAAAGACTGGAAACGGGGAATCTATATATTTCGATTGCAAACTGTAATCCTCTTCAGTAGATACAATTAAGAGAGGGCGTGCTGTTGAAGTAGCAACTTAGTAATTTAGCTTACCCGGATTGGTTCTTGGTCAAAGCCCTCAGCCGAGCGAGATCCAATTTTTTCAACACCACCCCCAGTTCCTCTAATTTTTCATTGGGCAAGAGCTCTTTAATCGTTCCCTTTTCTGAATCATTCATTCCCTCGACCAAGTTTCTTCCCAAAGACAATTTAAATTTGATTAATTATTACCCTAACACCATTAATAAAAAAGTGGTAAATGTCTATCAAAAATTAAAAGAAGAGCAGAGCCAAGGGGATTATTCGATTCCATGTAAAGGTTGTGACTTAGTTTACATCGGACATACTGGAAGGGATTTGAATACCAGAATGATTGAACATAAACGTTCCATTAAATATGCACAAGAGAGCTCAGCTGTGTTCCAACATGTTAAGCAATTTAAACATTGTTTAGATTGGGACAAAGCTGAGCTTATTTATAAATCCAAATATGAGTTCAGGAGAAAAATGGTAGAATCTACAATCATTGAATATCAGCCCAACATGAATATTTCAAAGGGGCAATGGTCCCTGGACATAATGTCCGGACTCTTCATCTCCAACTTATTGAAAGCTCATTTGCCTCCTGACCTCACATACGGAGTTAGCCGAGGGTAGAGACATCTTCCCAAGTTCCCCTTTCTTTTGTTAAGGGTGCTACTTAAACAGCACGCCCTCTCTTAATTGTATCTACTGAAGAGGATTGCAGTTTGCAATCGAAATATATAGATTCCCCGTTTCCAGTCTTTTCCATTCCAATAGTGGTTTCTACGTTATTGACAAATGTGTGATTACATTTTTCACCTGTAATATATATATATATATATATATATATATATTGGAAAACAGCAAACACCAGATTCAATTGAAGGGTTTATTTGCCCGACGTTTCGATTCCCGTCCAGGAATCGTCTACAGGGGGTATAACAGTTACAAGAATGTGAACTCCTTATGAATCGCTGAGATGGTAAACCTGGGAAAGGTTCACCCTATCAGTCAATTGTACAACGCATACAATACAATAATAAAATAAAATAAAATAACATACAATAGAAATAATAAAATACATTACAATGCCAATTACAGTAAAATAAAAAATAGAAATAAAAAATAAAAATTACAATTTTGAACATAAAACAAACGAAGAAAAAGTGACCATAGGTGACACATAGTAAACAACAACAGGACAAAGAGTAAATAGAAGTGCACCAAATGTCCGCACTGAAGAATCAGGAACAAACGACTAAATTAAAACAAAAAACAAAAAAAAAACAAAAAAAAAACAAAAATGGCTTTTGGCTGACTTCCTTTCTCGTAAGCGATCTCCCAATGCACCTCTTCGACTCCCCCCACCCTTCCCGTGACTTTACATTTGTAGTTTGCTTCCCTTTTTCTACGTTCATTCTTCTTTGCTTTTTATTTGTCTGCTTGTATTGTAGTCATTTGTTATTGAGCCCCCCTTTTCCGCTTGTCCACCACTTCCTACTTCGGCGGACATTTGGTCCACCTTCTTTCTTTTACGTCTTTGAATTATGTTCTGCCTTTACTTTTGGGTTTCGTTTTGATGTTTTTTGTCACACTGCCATTTACTCTTTGTATTTTGTTTAGTTTTATTTGTTTGGTTGTAATTTAGCCGTTTACCCCCCCCCCTGACATTTCGTTGCGGACATTTGGTCCTTATTGTATGTTCTGAAGTATTCACGTTGTGTCACGCTAGAGTCTTTTTGCTACTTTTGTTTTTGTTCACAGCCATGCATTTTATTTCTATTTGTATTTTGTAGTGCATTTTTTTTTTTTTTTTTTTTTTTTTTTTTAATTTAGTCGTTTGTTCCTGATTCTTCAGTGCGGACATTTGGTGCACTTCTATTTACTCTTTGTCCTGTTGTTGTTTACTATGTGTCACCTATGGTCACTTTTTCTTCGTTTGTTTTATGTTCAAAATTGTAATTTTTTTTTTTTTTTTTTTACTGTAATTGGCATTGTAATGTATTTTATCATTTTTATTGTATGTTATTTTTTTTATTTTATTATTGTATTGTATGCGTTGTACAATTGACTGATAGGGTGAACCTTTCCCAGGTTTATCATCTCAGCGATTCATAAGGAGTTCACATTCTTGTAACTGTTATACCCCCTGAAGACGATTCCTGGACGGGAATCGAAACGTCGGGCAAATAAACCCTTCAATTGAATCTGGTGTTTGCTGTTTTCCAATATGGATCCCAGATTCCAAATCTTCTCTTACATATATATATATATATATATATATATATATATATATATATATATATATATATATATATGTATATATATATTGTTACGGGCTGCTGGTATGTGAAGAGACGTTACGTATAACGTCTAAGTGCTTAAGAACCAGCTCACTTCTAGAAGCCACTGTAGGACTGAACTATCTGGTCAGGGCCTAGATAATTCGTAAGACTAGAAGTAAAGGTAACAAAGAAGATTCCAGGAAAGGAATATTAAACTAGCGATAAAACTAGTAAACGAAATTATTAAATGGAATATATTTACAGGCAATCAACACAAAAGAGAATGGGCAGTAGGGTCAATGGGACCGTACATGATTATGAGAATATGGAAAGTATCGTTCAAATAAGAAACAAGATAAGTATACAATATGGTACTATCTAAGTACAAAGAGATCAGGAACATGCATCAGAATAAGTAATAAGTACAAATATAAGTAAAGTAATGCAATGTATATCAGACACGTAATGTAGGCAAAAAGGGTGATCACTTCACACCAATCGTCTCATGAGTCCAAACTTGTATTTTTATCAAGAGATCAATAGAGCGAGAAATGACAAGGAATGAGCGGTTTCAACCGCTTATATACCATTGGACCGGAAGCGGGATACTTCCGGTTAAGGGTGCGGGTGAGGAGGAGGGTAAGTTAACACGTCAACATGGGTAGTTTTAGGACCCTCGACTTGCTTGAACAATCTATTTATTTAGTAACTGTCAAATCTGTGCGCTCCGAACTATTCAGGATTTCGCTTGTCTGTTTGTTCTACAAGAGTGCGCACCTCTCCGCACGTAAGCAAGATTACATATAGTGGACGGGCGTTACTGCTTAACATTGTTACAATACATACATAGATAAGAAATATGAACATAGTTATGTAATACAAAGGAACACAATTCTATAACATAATTACACCTATGACGTAATATCTAATATTACGTTACACCTCCACCGTTTGGGAAAGCTTTTCACTTTCTGTTGAAAAGCTACGTTCTAGAAGTACGGAGTAGTTCTTCTGTGCAGGGGACAGCTTCTTGCTGTAGTAGGTGATGGCGTGAAGAACTTCAGTGTTCTTGCAAGAGGGCGGCACCGATACAGGTGTCGTTGGCGTCGACTTGCAGAAGAAAGGGTCGTTGGAAATCGGGTGCCCTTAGAACTGGTGCGTTATTGAGAAGGGACTTCAGGTTTTTGAAGGCCGTCTCACAGGTAGGTGTCCACACGAAGTCGTGGTCTTTTCTCAACAGGTCAGTCAATGGTTCTGCTACATCTTGTTTCTCAGATAAGTGTCCTACTTTTATCTGAAGATGTTGTAGTATCTGAGAGTTTTCCAAGGAAATCTCAGGAGGATTAGGCAGGTTATCAGGAGGCTCTTCCGATTTTATTGTGGTAGAGCTGCAAGCTGGAATTGGATCTCTGGAATGATAAGGTTTTAAGGTATTTATGTGACAGAGACGGGAACTCTTTCTTCTGTCTGGAGTTTTGATTATGTAGTTGAGATCACTGGCTCTGGACAAGACTTCATAGGGTCCTTTGTATTTAGCCTGCAATGGATCTCCTGGTATGGGAAGATAAAGTAACACTTGATCTCCTGGAGAGAAAGTTCTAAGTTTAGAATTTTTATCATACCGACCTTTCATTACTTGTTGAGCATTCGTCAAGTTCTCTCTTGCCAACGTCCAAGCTTCTAACAACTTCTTGGTGACCTGGGACACGTATTTCAAAGAAGGAACAGGTGGTTCTTCTTTCATCCATTGTTCATGAAGTATCTTTAGGGGGCCACGGACTTCATGACCGAAGACTAATTCTGACGGGCTGAATCCAAGGCTTTCTTGAATTGTTGTTCGGGTGGCGAACAACAAAAAGGGGAGTCCGTCTTCCCAATTTCGAGTGTTCTCAGCACAGAAGATTCTTAACATTGTCTTGAGCGTTTGGTGAAAGCGCTCTAGAGCACCTTGTGATTGAGGATGATAGGCGGAGGAAGTTACATGATTTATACCTAGTGTTACAAGAGTTTCTCTAAACTTGTTAGAAAGAAAATTACTTCCTTGATCACTTTGAATGTTCTTAGGAAATCCTACCATAGTGAAATATTTCAACATTTCTCTGATTATGTTTTGAGCTTTAATATTTTTCAAAGGAATTGCTTCTGGAAAACGAGTGCTCATACACATGATTGTGAGAATGTACTGATTTCCTTTACTTGAAGGAGGTAAAGGTCCTACACAGTCAATAAGAACTTTTTTAAATGGCTCTTCCATTACAGGAATGGGATGGAGTGGAGCTTCTACAATTTTCTGGTTGGGCTTACCTACAAGTTGACATGTATGACATGTTTTACAATATTGGGCAACATCTTTGACAACCGTGGGCCAATGGAAATGTTGGGTTATGTTGAACAAGGTCTTTCTTACACCTAAGTGACCTGCTAAGGGAGTATCATGAGCCAATCTTAGAACATTATTCCTGAAACCAAGAGGGAGGACTATTTGATTCCTTACTTGCCATGGCTGGTCAGCGGTTGCGGTGGATGCTCTCCATTTTCGCATTAGGACTCCGTTTTCTATATAGAAACCTCGTGACATTTTTTCAACTTCTGGAGATGAAACAATCTCGTACAAATTTTTAAGAGAATGATCTGACTTCTGTTCTTTGATTAATTCTGCTCTAGATAGAGAAACTGGTGAAGAAGAAGATGCGTCAGTTTGGGAGAATAGGGACTCTAAATTATAGGTCTCCTCTTCAGATTTCTTGTACTGAGATCTGGTTACAGCACAAGCGGGAAACAACTGTAAGTTATCTGAAGGTTCTACTGAGGTCTTAGGGTTATTTGTTATTAAGGGAGAAATGACTTTGCTTCCAGCGATGTCATTGGCCAACAATAAGGATATTCCTACTATGGGAAGAGAGTCTACTACTGCTACTTTAACCATTCCGGTTGTTAAATCAGACCGTAAGAAAACATTATGTAATGGACATTTTATAATTCCTCCAACTCCTTCTATCAATATATCATAACCTGTATATGACTCACCCAGATTCTGCAAGACAGAATTTAAAATCAGACTTTGCTTTGCTCCTGTGTCTCGGAGTATGGAAATAGGATATTGTTGTGAACTACTACTATGAGATATAGTTCCTGAAGATACAAATGGTTTGAAACAAGGATCATGATCTGATGAGGGGGGTTCTACATTACTTGACAATACCGGCTTCTTTGGTAGTTTATCCTGAATAGAGGATTTTGAATCATCTGATTTTATATTACTTACAAGAGTTGGTGTCTTATTGGAGAATGAGGGTATCAGTCTCTTTCTGCAATTAGAAATGTGATGGCCAACCTGTTTACAATATGAACAAGTTACAGGGGG
>NW_027467711.1:2406005-2411005 GCF_046742065.1 Oratosquilla oratoria
AAAAAACATGTGCAGAAATTAACACCATGTTGTCTGAAGATGAAATTAATTAGCATCCCAGGATTGGGATTAACAGGCTTTTGGAAGCTGGGTTGCAAGCAGATCGGCCCAGGAAGAAGCCACGACTCACAAAGACCCTGAAGAAATCTCGATTTGAATGATCTAAAACAGTATGTTCGATGGACCCCAGATGACTGGAAAAAGACCAATAGCCTTATGTACTCTCTGCATTGAGGTAACACGATATTAGAGTGAATTAAAGTTGATTTCTGTTGAAGCATCACTAGATTTCATAATCTTGATTAAATTCTTTGACTTTCGTCCACCGAGGCAAATACTCCTCTAAGGTCTCCTTATCTGTCTATTTATTTTCAAAATTACAACGTCATTAAACTTGCATTTCACAACCAATTCAATTATATATTTTGTATGAACAACATGTTTTGATATAGTATTATCGATTCTGATGTACTATGAAAAAGTAAAACACACTTTTGGACCCAGGAAATAATGTGACAATTTATCTCTTTTTTTCTTTATTTGACTTTATTCTATTTTATTTTGTTTTTATACTTATTTACTATTATCATCTTTTTAATACTGTCATGGACACTTCTAGTCGTATCGGAATTGAGAGCCAATTTTGCATCCGTCCTTTCTACGTTTATTTGTTGACCGGAGGCTCTTTTGTACACAAATGCTCTAAAGAAAACACACGCACATACACATACATATGTATAGTCGTATACCACGTCATGTATTACGACGGGGTTGGGAGGTGCTCTTGACTCCTCCTTTCCCCGCCATCACTAACACAGCACTGGTGTCTACAGAAGAACCAAAGTCGAGTTAAGCATACGACTATGTGAACATATTGTTACAAATCTTACGAGTACTTTTGAATTGTAACATAAAGTATTCTAAGATGATATGAATCATTCCCAAGACCCTATGTCCTTCGAGATATCTGCTCACAGAATAAAACTGTGCAATTTTGCGCCATCATGAAAAAAAGGAAAGTTTAACATTATTCATTGAATTAACAGGGAAAACAAGATATTTATAACAAAGGACATATAATTGAATTAAGGATTTACAACCAAATTCTAAACATGATTCCAAAATCATAAACACAATTTGAACGGGGGTGAAGGAGAAATAGTCACCAAGAGTTTCACTGTAAAGGCTTCCCGCGTCATTGCCATAGACTTCACACATAATATCCTATTGGGCTTCCTAATTCTTTTTCACTTCCACGCGCGCAGGGTACCCCTTTTTACACAACAAACTCACCCATGATTGGCCCATAGAATCAGCATCTATGGAGTTTGAACTTGATTTTCCAAGACAGACTAACCCTATTTGCACGCACTCTAGCAAAACTACTCGTGCAAATACGACGAAAACGTATTACACAATACCTTGAACCAATACATAGCTTGGATTACGTCAAGAGAAAAATATGATAATAATTCGGTTTGACATGTTTATAGCATAGTACACAAAAATGATAACGCATCTTACAGAGCTAAACATAATTCAATAGAACATTAACACGTCGACCCAAAACGTTTGGATATCTCCCTACACGTGACGTCCAGAACATAACTCTCAATTCTCGTCCGTTGAATAACTGACGACATTTCACTAAAATTATTAATATATTCATACATTAAATATATAGGATACTCATATATGTAACAATATGTATATAATGAATTATACACAAAGCACACAAACATACACACAAACACAAACACAAACACAAGAAAACACTCATAAGCAGTAGTCGTCACTCAGGTCAGGTCAGGTCAACCGGGTAGCTGCTTCAGTTAGCGATATGGCGAGTGAATGTGTCACTGTGTTCAGCGTGGAAGAGGTACAATCTCTACTTAGTAGAATTGAAGCCTTGGAGGATGCTGTTAAGTGCCTTAAAGAGGAGAATCGGGTTCTCCGCTCGAAGGCCCATAATACGGAAGACAAAATTAGCGATGAGCATGGATGGAATACGGTGAGAAATAAGATGCGGAAAAGTGGAAAAAAGTCCTCACCAGCCCCACTGAAATGCAAAAACTCGTTTCAAGTGCTGGCGAATCTGCAGGAAGAAGGAACTAATGAAATCCAAGAGAAGAAGGAAAGGGCAGGTGCTGGATCCCTGCCCACAGGTAAGATTTTGGTAGTAGGAGACAGTTAAGTGAGGTATTTAGACAGGGTTTTCTGCGACAAAGATAGGAAACATAGGACGCAGGTGTGTTTCCCTGGCGCGGGCATAGGAGATGTTAGAGATAGGATTGAAGAGTGTCTAGTAGGGGAAGGTAAGGACCCAGTAGTTTGCTTAAGTGCCGGAGGAAATGATATAGGTAAGTTAGGGAGTGAGGAATTATTTGCGCGGTACCGGGATGCGCTAGACAAGATCAGAAATAGGGGAGGTGTTCCTGTAGTATGTGGAATCCTTCCGAGGCGTAGAGTTGGAGGCATGTGGCATTCCAGGGCTATTGCAATGAATTGCAGGCTGGCAAAACATTGTAAGGCCAATGGATGGGCATTTGTCGACAACTGGGACCGCTTTTATGGTAAGAATCACCTATACACAAGGGACGGAGTGCACTTGTCTCCCAGAGGATTTCGGCTCCTTGCTGAATCCCTTGAGCGAGAAGTAGGCATCCTACAGGGTTTTTTTTCGGGTACATTATGTGGGAGTAGGGGGGGAAGTATCGGAATATAGTTTAGGCAATAGAAACAACTTAGAGGACTGTGTAAAAAATCACCAAAGCAGGTGGAGGGAAGATAAACTTAAAGTTTACTATACAAATAGCAGGAGCATAATTAACAAAATTGATTTGCTGCGAGGTAAAGCATGCGTAGAAAATTTCGATATTATAGCTATTACTGAATCCTGGATCAACATGGCTGATAAACATTTCCTTCTGACAAATAGAAGGATATAAGTTTTTTCATAAGGATAGGGTCGGCAGGAATGGGGGGGTGTAGCACTTTTCGTTAAAAATACATTAAACTGTATTATCAACAATTCGATTAAGGAAGAGGACTGTACGGAATCTATTTGGGTAGAGATTATAGGCAGACTGATTCCCTGATTCATGAAATTCACAGAGCGTTCCAGTACAAAAACGTTGTAATCATGGGAGATTTTAACTATAGAAACATTGACTGGGAAACTTTAATAGGAGATCATGAAGCGAAGAAATTCCTAGATGTGGTGCAGGATAATTTCCTAAAACAAATGATTACCGATCCTACGAGGGGACAAAATACCCTGGACTTAATTCTAACAAATAATGAGCACCAAATTAGCAGCGTAATAGTGGGAGATAGTCTAGGCTTTAGCGATCATCAAGAAATAAGATTTAATGTTATTTGGGAAAAAATAAAAAGTACGAATAACGTTCAAGTACCAGACTTCAGGAAAGCAAACTTTGACAATATAAAAACCTATTTGAAATTGAATACGAAAAGTCAGGCGGACGTTTCAGACATTCTTGATTCTCGTTGCGGGGCTGGTAGTCAGGTGTGGGTCATGGAGGGTAATATGCATACCTTAGGTCAGGAGTGGGTCAAGGAGGGTAATACGCATACCTTAGGTCAGGTCAATTGGGGGCGAGGGCCCAACAGTCAGGTCAGTAATTTAAATGAAATGTATAACAATCTAACTGATCTAATTATTAATGCACAAAACACATTTATCCCCCTAAAGTCAATACGGAAAATAGTAATACTCCCAAATGGATGACGGACAGATTGAAACATGAGATCGGAATGAAAAGAGGACTTTACGTAAAAATGAAAAAACGGGGAATCACACCTTAGATCAATATATAACGAAATGGCAAAGCTGGTTAAAAGGAATACACGTTCAGCGAAACGTAATTATGAAATCAAGGTTGCCAGTCAAGCAAAATCCAACCCAAAGGGTTTCTTTCACCTCTATAGAACAAAAGATAAAGAAAGAATAGGACCAATTAAAAACGATGAAAATGTCATGATAGAATCGGAAGAAAAAATGAGTGAGGAGTTTAACAATTATTTTCTATCGGTGTTTACTAATGAGAGGTGAGATAAAGTACCTGACTGCGATCCGATTTTCATAGGGGATGAAGAAAGTAGTCTAACTAATATCAGCATTAGTAAAGAAGAAATAGTCAAGCAGATTGACAGACTTAAAGCTACAAAATCTCCGGGTCCAGACGAAATTTTTCCAAGAATGCTTAAAGAGTGTAAATTTGAAATCTGCGACCAGTTAGCTGAAATATTCAATAAATCGGTAGACACTGGTTCTGTTCCAACTGCTTGGAGGCAGGCAAACGTTGTTCCTGTTTTTAAGAAGGAAGATAGATCGTCTATATGCAACTATAGGCCAATCAGTTTGACATCGGTTATAGGAAAAATGCTTGAATCAATAATAGTAATAATAGACTCAGAGAACACATTGAAGGGCATAATTTAATTCGTGTTTCACAGCATGGTTTCTCCAAGGGTAAGTCATGTGTGACTAATCTTCTATCCTTTTACACTAAGGTATATAAGGCGGCAGACAACAATGAAAATTACGATGTTATTTACCTTGACTTTAGCAAAGCGTTTGACCAAGTGCCACACCAGAGACTACTAAATAAAATCAAAGCCCATGGCATAGGAGGAAAAGTGTTAGAATGGATTAGAGCTTGGATTAGTAACAGAAAACAGCGGGTCACCATAAATGGAATAAAATCTAGGTGGGGCAATGTTACTAGCGGGGTCCCCCAGGGCTCGGTTTTGGGTCCCTTGTTGTTCATTATGTATATAAACGACTTAGACGAAGGGTTAAATAGTGATGTTAGTAAGTTTGCGGACGACACTAAAATAGGACGCCTAATTAGGTCAGGAGACGACGCCCACATTCTGCAGGATGACCTTAATAAGCTGTTAACATGGTCGGTGAAATGGCAAATGAACTTCAATATCTCTAAGTGTAGCGTGTTAAACGTAGGGCTACACAACCC
>NW_027467711.1:2418505-2423505 GCF_046742065.1 Oratosquilla oratoria
GAATAATCCTGTCAGCTGCAGCTCTTCACTGGACTTCTCCATGCGTCTCTATCCCCGTAGGTCTCTTTTTCTTTCACTTCTGGTAAGTTTGTGTCTCTTCTTTCTAATGCTTCTTCAACACCTTTAATCCATCTGGTCCTGGGTCTCTCTACACGTCTTCTACCTGTGGGTACCCATTCCAGCATTTGTCTTGGGTACCTCCAATCTTCCATTCTCATAACGTGTCCAAACCACCTCATCTTCCACTCTTCTATTAAATCCAACACTGATATCACTCCTATTTCATGTCTTATCCGCTCATTCCTTAATCTATCGCGTCTTGTCACTCCTCTTATTATCCTAAGGGCTCTCATTTCGGCTGCTTGAATGCGAAATTTTAATTTGGTGTTTAGGGACCAGGGTTCACTGCCGTATGTTAACACCGGTCTTAACACTGAGACATAAATTGTCTTCTTGCATTGAAGTGGTGGGTCCTCAACTTGTGTATCCGTCTGTTCCGAGGCTGCCTATGCGTTTCTCGAGCAAAAAATGTTTTACACTGCCGGTTTGCTAGTTCTGTCACAGCAACCCTCCTCTTTTGTCCGGGCTTGGGACCGGCATAGTACTGGTTAACACCATTCCTATGGCAGAGTTCATGTATATATATATATATATATATATATATATATATATATATATATATACATATATATATATATATATATATATATAATCAACCATAATGCACTTTAATTCTAAGCCATATAGGCGCATGCAGAAATTGTAACGTGGTACGCCCGAGGACGCGAACCTATGCGGCGAGAGTTCTTACCAGTGCCGAGTGACTTAGACCAATACACCATCAAGAGAGATATAAGTTCAGCAAAAGCTTTCTTATATATCTGTATGCTCGAGTTCATACACATACACGAAAGTTTGCGTTCAACCCACCTCTACTATGACAGTACATTGTTAAGTATACGAACGCGGGAAAGTATTTGTACCAAAAAGGAAAAGGCATAAAATCATTCCCACCCATTCCATCCCTGAAATACTCCACACCCCTCCACCCTCCCTCCTATCTTAGCACCTCCTGGATGACGGGTCATCCCTGCACCTTGTCCACTGCCCTGGGTCAGAAGCAGTGTCGTAAGACACAGCACATCCACAGCAAGGCCGCTTCATTAAATCGGCGATCCCCCCTCTCCGTCCCCCCATTGCATATAAAAAGAAGACGGGGAGAAATCCCTTCGGGCTGCGTTAGATTTTGCTCACACATACTACCTCACCCCCCATCCCACCACCCATTCCACCTCATGCATATACAACCATTCTCCATTCACCCCTGTCTTCTGTCCTCTCCCGTCTTTCCTCAACAGACATTCCCCTCTTCCCCAAAGCCCCGTTCATCTCATCCATCCACCGCACCCTAGGACGTCCCCTCATGTTCACTCCCTCCACATCTGCCTTCCATACCTCTTTTACTAGTCTTTCTTCACTCATTCTTTCCATGTGTCCAAACCATCCCAATACTCTTTCATCAACCCTATCTCCCTACTCCCTTTCCACCCCTGTTCTCCTCCTCACCTCCTCGTTTCTCACTCTATCAAGCCTAGTAACCCCATCATACTTCTCAGACGCCTCATCTCAAACACATTCAAACTCCTTCTCTCTTCCTCTCTTAAGTTCCATGTTTCTGCCCCATACAGTGCTGTTGGCACAATTACTCCTTCATACAGTCTCCTCTTAGCATCCATTCCCAAATGTCTATTCCTCATTACACTCTTTAATCCACCAAGGCATTTACTCGCTTCTCTCAATCTACATTCTACCTCCACTTTCACTCCACCTTTTCCTGCCACATTTGTACCCAAGTATCTAAAACTATCCACTTCCTCCAGTCGCTCTCCCTTAATGCTCACTTCCAGTCTACTGCCACTTTCACCCCTTGTACATCTCATCACCTTACTTTTACCCACATCTATCTTTAGCTTTCTTCTATCACATACTCTCCCAAACTCTGCCACCAACTTTCTCAATCCCTCCTCCGATCCTGCCACAAGCGCAATGTCGTCCGCAAACAACAGCTGGCTCACCTCCCACTTTTCTCCATTTTCTTTAACCCTCTCCAATCCCTGACCCAATACCCTTGCATTTAACCTCTCGCACTACCCCATCCATGTATAAGTTGAACAGCCAGGGCGACATAACGCATCCTTGACGAAGTCCCACCTTTACCTCGAATCACTCACTCTCTCCATTTCTAATCCTGACACAAGCTCTACTACTCTCATAAAAACTCTTGACAGCTCCTAGAAGCTTTCCTCCTATCCCGTATATCCGCAAAACCTCCCACACTGCCTTGCTGTCTACCCTGTCGTAAGCCTTTTCCAGGTCCATAAAGGCCCAAAAAACATCCTTTCCCTTTCTTATAGCTTTCTCACATATCTGTCTTACCACAAAAATCTGATCTACACAACCTCTACCCGTCCTAAATCCACACTGTTCCTCACCAATTACTCCCTCTGTTCCTCTCCTAATCCTCTCAATCAAGATCCTCCCATAAGCCTTCCCAACTACACTTAACAAGCTAATCCCTCTGAAACTACTACATTCACACTTGTCCCCTTTTCCCTTGTATAGTGGAACTATACAGGCACTCCTCCAGTCCTCCGGCACTCTACCCTCTCTCCAAAAAACATTAAATAACCTCACCAGCCAGTCCACCATCACCGTACCTCCTTTTTTAGACATTCTGCATGACATCCATCCAGACCAGGTGCCTTACCTGCTTTCATCATCTTAACAACTGCCTTCACTTCATCCTTCCTTATTTCTCCTCCATTTTCCTCACTCATCACTCTCATTTTCTTAGCATTTCCCACTGCAGCTATCTTTCCCTCCCTATCCTACTTCACATTTAGCAATTCCATAAAATATTCTGCCCATCTTCCTTTTACTGCCTTCTCTTCCATTATCATCTCTCCATCTGCACCTTTTACCTTTTCTTCTCTACTTGATTCGCCTCCTCTTCCTCTCTTAATTTCTTTCCAAAACATCTTTTTATTACTTTCAAAATTTTCTGTCATACTCTTACCCCATTTCACATCTGCTCTCCTCTTTGCCTCCTTTACCTTTTGCTTTACTTCTCTTTTCTTTTCTTTGTACCTCTCATTTGACTCCCTCGTCCTATTTTGTAACCAAATCGTGAAAGCTTGCTTCTTCTCTTCTACAACCTTCTTCATTTCCTCATCCCACCATTCACTACCCTTCCTTCTATTTCCTCCTGTCCTTCTTGTTCCACACACCATCTTTGCACACTTTGTGACTCCCTCCTTGAACCATCCCCATTCCTCCTCCACACCTAGCTCTACTCTATCCTTCATTCCCTCCCACTCCTCCTTCATCTTCTTCTTGTACTCTTTCTCCTTTTCCTTTTCATTTAAAGAGTTCACTCTAAGCACCTCCCTACCTTTTGTCCCTTTTCTCTTCCTCCATCTATCATCCACTCTCAACTTACGTTCCACCAAAAAATGATCTGATATTCCCCAACCCTCTCCCCTTAGCACATGTACATCCTTAACCCTTCCTATCATAATCCTATTTACCACTACATAGTCCATTAACGCTCTATCTACCACCCTTCCCTCCACCATCCTCTCCCATGTGTACTTATGCTTGACTTTCTTCTTGACTATCATCAACTCTCTTTCTAGACACATTTCCATCATCAACTCTCCACTAGGATTCTTTCCTGGAACTCCACATTTCCCAACCACTCCATCAATTGGATCATTTCCTACCCTAGCATTAAGGTCTCCCATTACTAGTACATTGATATTTTCCCCTAAATCCTCTATGCACTAATTTAAATCCATCCAAAAAGTTGTAAAATGCAAGTTTAATGACATTGTAATTTTGAAAATGGATAGACAGATAACCAGACACATTGACCTTAGAGGAGTATTTGCCTCGGTGGAAGAAAGTCAAAGAATTTAATCAACATTATGAAATCTAGTGATGCTTCAACAGAAATTGGGATATTTTAGTTTTTTTTTTCTTTCTTTTTTTCGCAAATTTAATTTTAATCAATTTTAATTCACTCTAATATCGTGTTACCTCAAAGCAGAGTACATAGGGCTATTTGTCTTTTTCCAGTCATCTGGGGTCTATCGAATATACTGCTTTAGATCATTCAAATCGAGATTTCTTCAGGGTCTTTGTGAGTCGTGGTTTCTTCCTGGGCCGATCTGCTCGCAACCCAGCTTCCAAAAGCCTGTTAATCACAATGCTTGGATGCTAATTAATTTTATCTTCAGCCAACATGGCTTTAATCTATGCGCAAGGATTTTTTTTCCTATGATCCATTTTCACTATCTATCAACCCTGAATGAAGTTTTCTTCTTTCTGGCACATTTCTTTTTTCCTTCTTGAGCTCAATACCAGATGTTTTTCTTCTTCTTTTCCTCTCAATTAAACTAAGACTCTGTGTGGGATTTACAATTCTTCGCTACTTGTAGCTGTTTCATGGACGTACCCTGCATCAAAAGATTGATCTGTCCGACTTTCATAGGGTTCCGGGATTTTATTTTTTCGTTTTCAATAAAACCTAAAAGCAAATTAACCTGACATAAACCCGAAAAAATGTTAAATCAAATCTGGAATATAAAAAAGATAATTAAACAGGGAAATAGCTGAATACTTCCTTACCAAATCAAGTCCCAGGACAAAGTAAAGTGACAGCCAATCTGACTCAGAGCTGAATCCATGCATTAAAAAATTTATGCAGATAACATTTACTACATATTTTCCTAAATATTGGGACTTGCCTGCTTTCAAAATTAAATTTTTCAGAGAAAATTCCGTATTGAAATTTCTAATAACCATTTATATATATATATATATATATATATATATATACATATATATATATATACATATATGTATATATATATATACATATTACAGGTGAAAAATGTAATCACGCATTTGTCAATAACGTAGAAACCACTGTTGGAGTA
>NW_027467711.1:2428505-2438505 GCF_046742065.1 Oratosquilla oratoria
TCCTCGAGCTCCTCAATCTCTTCTAATCGCTCCTTAACATCCTCGAAATCTTCACTTGATATCTCGGGTGCAAAAAATGCGTTGATCTCCTCCTTAGATAGCCCTCCACTCCTCGGAATATATACTCGCATAAGCTCGTTGTTTTCTTCTACGTCCTCTTGACGAATCAATACTCGACTATCCAATCGAGAATACTTCTCCTTCACTGTCCCAAGCTCATTAAAGACCTCAGGATAAAGAACGTTTTCCAATGTGGGTATTTCGTCTTTCTTGAGAGGCTTCAGATATATACTTAGTGTGTTTCAACTCGTTACGCGCGAACACGCAACGTAGAGTTGACCATGCGAAAAACATTTCGTGCCATACAGATACAGACCACACTTTTGTATGGTTTGCCCTTGGGAGTTATTGATTGTCATTGCAAAACTCAATTTCACAGGAAATTGGAATCTCGAGAAGTTAACAGGAGAATCACTCGAAACCAGCTTGATTCTGACAATAGTTATTTGTTCACCGTCGTATATACTCCCTAGAATCCGCCCAGCGATAATATTTTTCTTCAGGTTATCGACTATTACCCTGGTGCCATTGCAAATTCTGGGTGGGGAAATATTTCTGATGACCATCACAACCGAACCTATCTTTAGCTCGAGACAATGAACGGGCAATGAAGCCGGATTGATCTCATTCAACGTCGAAATCTGATAATCTACATCGTCGTCCGATTCCATTTTATCTTCGCTCAGATACACTTTTTTTGTTCCAGGAAGCATATTTTGAATCACCTTATTAATCTCGGTCACATCCACGTTCAAAGGAGATATGATGACGGGAGATGAGAAATATCGATGGTCTCCAACATGATCGATTAGATCCTGATAGACGCTGTTTATGAATTATTTTTGGTCGTAATAAACCACACCAAAATTCTCTGGAATTGCGAAAGGCCCACTGGCAGCGTGACCAATCTGCAATAAGCGTTCTGCAAAGATTTTGTTGTGACCATGTTCATCCGGACCCCGCAATCTTAAATTTTCCGTTAATGCATACTTCCGTAACTCCTTCCAGAAATATGTATTTTTGATGGTTGCAGATATTTCTTGGTTAGAACCGTCTCCTTTTACTACGGGCAAACTCTGCCGAAAGTCACCGGCGCAAACGAATGAAATGCCTCCCATGAATTCATTGGCAGAAAGAAGATCCCTCAGGGTAATGTCGACGGCCAACAACATGTTTTTGTTGGCCATCACTACTTCATCCCACACTATCAAAGAGCGCATGCCAAGAAGCTTAGACATCTGAGTATTCTTCTTTATCGAACAACTTCTCAATTCATGTGACTCCATGAAAGTTATTTTAAACATTTTATGGGCTGTTCGACCGCCATCTAAAACAGTTGCAGCTATTCCAGACGATGCCACCGCTAAAGCAATTCCTCTTTTCGAACGAACAGCGTCCAATAGAAGATTAAACAGGAAACTTTTCCCTGTCCCCCCAGGAGCGTCAATAAAGAACCCCTTTCCTTTACCGCGATCTTTCCCTCCAACAACCCCAATTACTGCGTCGAAGATCTCGCGTTGTTCCTTATTTAGCATCGGTGGCTTTTCACGTACGTCTTCAATCAGTTGAACTGTATTATAACTTTTCTCTTTTCGCAGCAGATTGAAGGATTTCTCAAGTCCTCGAGAAGCTGGCAGGCCATACTTAGTGATGTCCGCTCCTCCACAGTTGTAGACATATTCCTGAATTTCATCCAATGCATCCAAATAAATCTCGTCGTTGTACTGTGTCTTTCCACTCTTATCAAGAAAATCGCTCGCAAAATAATCACGAATATCTAGCCACACTTCGGATTGATCCTCTAAATCGCAAAACACCAACATCGTGGCATAGGTTGAACGAAGGTCCTTTCCGTTATTGGTGTGATTAACTATTTCCATTAGGGTTTTCTCCCAGTGATCCTTGTCCTTCATAAGCCCCATCGCTTTGACGGCCTCTCGATAAGTGGCGCACTCAACACCCTCAACAGTCCTTATGTCGCTAAATGATTTTGGGCCCCTCACATGAGACAGCATCAGACGAAGATAGAACAACTCCGCATTCTTCGAATTAGTTGTTTGCATTCTACCAATAGATATACTCCCTTTCGACCGCTCCGTCCAGACACCACTCTTCTTGCAAAAAACATAGTGGGTTGGTACTTCGGTGTAAAGGAGTGTCCTAGCAAATAAGTCATTCTCACAGAGTTTGAAGAAAGCCATTAATTGCGTAACTTTGGCCAGTTGGTGTTCAACAGACATAGAAGCCTCTTCTTCGACATAGAAAATGTTGTGCTCACCTTCCAAGTGGATAGGCAAATAAGTCACTGGTGGATAGGATTTATGGATATGAAAATTGAATATTCTCCACGTGGCCTCATTAGCGTTTACGTACCGCGCATCGCGATAATTCCTAATCTCGTTGACAGGCTTACCGTCGGACTTTGAATATATGATGCGATCGGATCCCTTATTCACATATTTCGTTACATACGCAATGCACTTTATGGAGTTACAGCATTCGACGTTTATATGAGCGTTATATTTTAGACAGAGGTATGGATTGTAGGGGACTACCCACGCATTATATCAATCCTCATTTTATCCTCCTTTCCTCTCCTTTTCCTCTCGAAACACCTACCACCATCCTCACCAAAGGACCTTCGTCGATATAGCGGATAACCGTTGTTACAAACAAAAGTATCCTTTCTATAAGGTTTAGGAAAGTTCTTCGAACACTTGTTTTTGACGATACACGGGCTGCTCTCATCGTAACCAACACACGGGTTGTGTATCATATTGGTGGTTACGATTTTGTACAGCCTCGGGGACGTATTCGGATCGGGAATCTCCGCGGAGATGTAGTTATCGATATCCGTTTTATCGATTTTGTGCTCTAACCAAAGAAGGACGTGGCAATGAGGTAAGCCACGCTTTTGCCACTCTACGGTATACAAAAACGCCTTTGTACGACCGAAAATGCAAATCTTTGTCAAATCATCCATCAAAGCACACAGTTTCAATCTGAAAACCCGGCTCACTAAATCTGGTCTATCACTGTAAGTACAGCCGGCAGCAAGAGCAGTTTCAAACTCTCGCCAGTCTGGGTTCATTGTGAACGTGATGAATGGGTCAGGGCTACCATATTTACCTATGAAGGGAAGCGCGTCTTGTTGTTTCTACTTCATGTACCTAGGTCCGACAACAAAGGATGGAGGTATGATAATCCTCTGACCGACGGAAGAGGGGTCATCGCTCTGAAGCACGTCGAAACTTTCCTTTCGTATCTTTCGTTGATTCGCTTCAAAAAAACTCCGTCGGAAAGTCTCATCCACTTTGTCCATGTACAATTGGCTATAAAACATACAGCCCGTGAGTCTACCATCAGCCTCTTCTTTCTCATTGTTTGAATTCGTTGGGTTTTTTTTTCTTTTTTCCATACCTTATTTTCATCCCTTTTAGTTTCTTCTGGCTAAAATTGTACCCTACGTCTCCATTAGGTATCAAAAGAGGGTACTGCATGGGATCGTAAAAATAGTTGAAAGAACTTATAATAACTCTGGAATATTTAGAGTCTTCCTTGGGAGAAGAAAGCACAACTTCAAGGTGCTTCGGAACATTCGACTCATCGAAATCAACTATAGCTTCAACCTGTGCACGGGCTGTAGGGAGATCATAAGTTCCTTTATGCTGCTGCATACGCTTTCCCTCAGAGGTGTGAAGTGTGATGCGTACGTCTGGAAGCTTGTTCGGCTGCTTGGTCTTGCTGTCGACCAAATCCACCACACCTTTAAACTCTTTCAACAGGGGTTTCAACACCGCATTGTTAGCAGTAAGATATCCTTGCAGGATAGAAACAATCTCGAAATTCTTTGAGTATAACTTTTCTTCCTTACTACGTCTCTTCTTTGTTGAGGCTGATAATGGTTTGTGCGTAGTTAACTGGTTGGCCCTAATTTGAATCTGCTTTTCAGAATTACAATAGAAATACAAATCGAGGTATTTGGGCAAAGGCTTATTATATTCCGTGGTCCCTTTACGGCTTTACTGTGTATATACACATCCTTCTCGTCACGTTTGAGGTACCGGTCCAGCTCCGTATGTTCTCGCATATAGCGTGGTTTCAGTACTCCTAATCGGTAATAAATATGTCCCTTAATTTTGTACGTCATTACGGATTCAGACGCGTTTTCAAGGCTTCCGGAAGTGGCAAATGATGTGAAGCAAAACATGTTATTGAAGTTATATATGTTGTTCAGGAAATGTCTCGAAAGCTGAGTTTCACCTTTATACAGCTCTTCAAGCAAAGGAGAGAGAGGAGTCAAGGGAGGGTGGACTGATTGCCCTCTAGAACAACATAGTGTAGTCATTTCACCTTGCCAACGTTTTGCTCCACACAGAGGACAAATTACATCTCCTAGATTTCCAATGTGATGTTCGATTTTATCCTCCGTGGTCAAGCCACCCAACGTATCCACTAATGGAGGCAGACATTCCTTAGTACTTTTTCTGACCCTAATTTTCCGTGCATTTTCATCGATGTATTTTATCCCATTGATTTTGGCCTCTCGTTTCTCCTCACGAATACGGTCCTTTTCCTCTTTCTCCCTTTTCTTTCTCTCTTGAGTTTCTATCCTGAGACGCTTCTTTTCTTCCCTCTCAGCTAATTTAGCCAACCTAATTTGTTTCCGCTCCTCGATATTCTTTCTCCTTTGGTTTGCCAACTCCCTGTCACGATTACTCAGAGTCAAAATATCTGAGTGCTCATCGAGACTTTCAGGTTCAACTTCAGCTACCTCAGTCACAATGGTCTGCTTGATCACAGCGGCATCCTTGCAGTCTGTTGCGGCCTGCGTTGATGTGAGGATTTTTTTTAGTCTTCTTTGCACGGATAATAAACTGAGCCCGTTTTCTATCCCTTAATCTACGTTTTTCGTCTCTATTTGCTATATCTTGCCGTTGTGCACTAAAAAACTCCTGAAATCGTAAATGGGTGCTAAGTGTGATCTTTTCATCATTTGTATATTTTCTAAGCGCAGCCCAGTAATGCTTTCGAAATTGATCAATATCTTTATATCGCTCTGCAATAAATTTCTCTTTTGACGCTTTATCACGATAACCTCCTGCCGATACGACCTGCTCGTCGAAATAGAAATGGAATACGTAATCGTGATCAGAATATGATACGAAATTGTATTGATTCGGGTAATAATGCCCAGATGATGAGGGCTTTTGGATAGATCCAGATGATGAGGGCTTTTGGATAGATCCGTCTGATGAGGGCTCTTGGATAGGCCCAGAGGGGTTTTGGATAAGCCCAAGGTTTGGATAAAGCCGCTTATGTTCTTTCTTCAGCCTTCTCATGAGGAATATGTCTGACTTTACCTGTTTCGCATCCACATCCTCTCTCGTTGCAATCCACGCCCAGAAATGGCGATGTTCCTTAACCCGTTGAGCCGATGAACCAACCATAATGACAACTACAGTGGCACGGCAGGCTGATCTCCATGTTGTCATTAGTTACAGATCTCCCTCTCCTAGACATGTAACATTTTTAAAATGCGTCACCTTTGAAATGGTTTATTATTAAGTAGAGTAGAATATTATAGAAACCTAATTTATTGTGAGGAATAAAAGTTTAAGCGTTATTTTTGCCAGTATAACATAAGTTTTAGTTTTTGTCTAGTATATTCCAGCGTGACGTCATGTCATAATTCACCCATGACATTGGGTTATCTTAATAAAAGAATGTTATAAAAACCTAATTGAATATGAAGAATAAAATATTAAGCATGATTTTTGCCAGCCTAGCATAATTTGTATTTGTCTAACACATTCCCGTGTGACGTCATGTCGCGCGGTCGTTAAAACATTTCACATAATTATACTAAAATGGGCTGGTTTGACCGTGTGAACGGTTTTTCAAACACGTTTGACAAACCGTTTGTCCACGGCTCAACGATGATCGTCCATGGCTCAACGATGATCATTCTTGATTCAACGATGATCGTCCATGGTTCAACGATGATCGTCCATTGCTCAACGATGATCGTTCACGGCTCAACGATCATCATCCTCGGCTCAACGAAGATCGTCCACGACTCAGCGATGATCGTCCATGGCTCAACGATGATCGTCCATGGCTCAACGTTGATCGTCCATGGATCAACGATGATCGTTCTTAACTCAACGATGATCGTCCACAGCTCAACGATGATCGTCCACAGCTCAACGATGATCGTCCATGGCTTAACGATGATCGTCCACGGCTCAACGATGATCGTCCACGGCTCAACGATCATCATCGGCTCAACGATGATCGTCCACGGCTCAACAATGATCGTCCACGGCTCAACGATGATCGTCCACGGCTCAACTATGATCGTCCATGGCTCAACGATGATCGTTCTTGACTCAACGATGATCGTCCACGGCTTTACGATGATCATCCACGGCTCAATGATGATCGTCCACGTCTCAACGATGATCGTCCATGGCCTAACGATGATTGTCCACGGCTCAATGATGATCTCCACGGCTCAACTATGATCGTCCACGGCTGAACGATGATCATTCTTGACTCAACAACGTCCATGGCTCAACAATGATCGTCCATTGCTCAACGATGATCGTTCATGGCCCAACTATCATCATCCACGGCTAAACGATGATCGTCCACGCCCCAACGACGATCGTCCATGGCTCAACGATGATCGTCCACGGCTTAAGGATGATCGTCCATGGATCAACGATGATCGTCCATGGCTCAACGATGATCGTCCACGGCTTAACGATGATCGTCCACGGCTCAACGTTGATCGTCCACGGCTCAACGATGATCGTCCATGGCTCAACGATGATCGTCCACGGCTCAACTATGATCATCCACGGCTCAACGATGATCATTCTTGACTCAACGATGATCGTTCACGGCTCAACGATGATCGTCCACGGCTCAAGGATGATCGTCCACGGCTCAACGATGATCGTCCACGGCTCAACGATGATCGTCCACGGCTCAACGATGATCGTCCACGGCCCAACGATGATCGTCCATGGCTCAACGATGATCGTCCATGGCATGTAACATTTTTAAAAAGTGTCACTTTTGAAATGTTTTAATTTTGTATATATATATATATATATATATGTATAGATTCATGTGTGTATATGTGTACATATGTACGTATGTATATATATATATATATATATATATATGCACGTATGTATGCATGTATGCATATATAGGTGTATGTATTTATGTATGCCTATATGTATGTATGTATGTCTGTATGTATGTATGTATGTATGTATGTATGTTCACTTACCATTAGTCAAAATTTGAATAAGCTAATCTATGCTGTCCTTTTTCTGTCTCCGCTCTTATGCCTCTTTTCTCTCACACTTCCGAATGCCGGAGGCGAATTGACCGAGAAGACGAGACCACGACACGCCGAGAGGGAAAAGCCCCTTGAGCGACCCCAGAAGGTCAGTTCAGGTTCTCGGATGCAGAAGTGGTCTTGGAAGGAAAATTACCCGCAGGATCTCCTAAAATGAAAAAGAAAGAGTCTCCTAAAATGAAAAAAAAGAGAGAGAGAAAAAAAAGGAAGAAGAAACAACATCGGTGCCAAGGTGTCTTTTATCGGAGAACCCCTTACAATTCAATGGGATTGATCAAGGATTTTATTCAGCTGAGGGGAGCTCCGGAAATGCATTAAAGAATTTGCACGGAATCTCGAAGGTTTCGAGATTTGGTGCAAACTAACCAATGTATTCACTAGGGCTCCTCCTGAGAGGAGTAAAATCGTTTATCTTTCACAAAAATAGAGAAACGAAAACAATAAGAACTCTGGGGCTCTCATGGTTTTCTGATGGACCTAGCCCTTGCTCAGTTCAGAGTGTTGTCAACGGATGTTCTTTGAAAAAATGATGAGGAAGATTAAAAATAAATAGATAAATAAATAGATAAATGAAAGACATAAACGGGCCTCATCGACCAAAGTTTTCACCTGATTACCCGGTATTCAGTCAGAGTCTCATCAGGTTCTCCATGACGTCACACTGAGATCCCATGCAACATGTATGATGTCACACTTGGACCACACGAAGCAAATGCGCCGAGAAAAAGCCGTGGGACCGGATCACATACCAATCGAGCTCCTTGACCACGGTGGAATCGCCATCAAGACCCGGTTGTTGGCCCTGGTGATTCCAGTATGGAGATCTTGGACAGGGCTATCCTGAATCGTCTTAAAGAAATTACAGAGGAAATCCTACTGGAGCTTGAATGTGGGTTCCTTGACGGAACATTATTTTCTGTGCCAAATACACACAGGAAAAGGCTTCAGAACGTATGACAGTTTCCCGAGAGAAGCCATGTGGGCAGGTCTCAGACGATCCAGGTGATGCGTGACAACCCTGCCGTGGAAGTCAAGCATAATTTTGACGGAGGAGTTTCCAACCTATCCCGACTCAGATCAAAGAACACTACCTCCATTTCCAAAGTGACGGAAATGCCAATGACATTGTAACTTCAAGTCTGCATATTCCCGTTTTGGTCTGACTGTCAAATCAGGAAAGACCGTGAGTCTTGTCCAGCCCCTACCGGCAGAAGCTCCACCTGACTGCCAGACCTCATCAAATGTGTGAAGGAAAGAACATCGAGATCCGGCTTCGAGTGACACCCATTGCTCAGGGAAACTCACGAGTCGTGTCTTCAAAAACAAAGGCCTGAGCTACGACTAGTTCCACCCTTCACCCTGTAACAGGCTGGTAGAGTCAACAGAGGAGCTGAAAGAGGCATCGGAAAGTTACCTGAAAGGACTACTGGAGAAGGACTTTGAGGAGGTCTTCCAGGATTGGGAGAAACGCATGCAGAAGTGTGTAGAGGCATTTATTTTCAAGGAGATAAAATTTTGTAAGTTTATGAAAAAAAATAATAGTATCTCTCCTAACATTTTCTCATTACTTATTGATCGTAGTGGTATATATATATATATATATATATATATATATATATATATATATATATATATATGTATATATATATATGTATATATATATATATATGTATATATATATATATATATATGTATATATATGTATATAAATATATATATATTTATATATATATATATATGTATATTATATATATATATATATATATATATATTGTGAGGCAAACGAATAACTAGGTTCTCTCTGCCCCTAAATACGAGAATTGTCAGTCCGGGTGCTCCTATATTTGCTGGGGATCGAATCAAAACACGGACATTTTTAAACGATTTAAAGGATTCTAGAATACATCATACGAAGTCAACTTTCAAAGGGGAACATTAAAGAGCACAACGGATCTTATAGTATGCGAAGTACTCAGCGCCTGGACTTCTGTACTACAGCGACGGAGTACCAATCAATGGTTGTGATGTGTAGGGGAGAACCGTTCCAGCCCACTCGGAAGACCTTTGCCCTTCGGAGAACAGTGATGTGAAGACTTGACGTCGAGTAGACTGCGGCGGGAGTTGACAAGACTTGTGGTGGAAAAAAGAAATGTGCCAGAAAGAACAAAACTTCACCAAGGGCTGATAGAAAGTGAAAACGGCTCTTGGAAAAAAAAAATACCTTGCAGATAGATTAAAACCATGTTGGCTGAAGATAAAATTAATTAGCATCCAAGGATTGGGATTAAGACTTTTGGAAGCTGGGTTGCGAGCAGATCGGCCCAGGAAGAAGCCACGATTCACAAAGACCCTGAAGAAATCTCGATTTGAATGATCTAAAACAGTATGTTCGATGGACCCCAGATGACTGGAAAAAGACCAATAGCCTTATGTACTCTCTGCACTGAGATAACACGATATTAGAGTGAATTGAAATTGATTAAAATTGAATTTGCAAAAAAAGAAAATAATAGTATTAATACTGATATATCCCAATTTCTGTTGAAGCATCACTAGATTTCA
>NW_027467711.1:2448505-2451005 GCF_046742065.1 Oratosquilla oratoria
AGCTTCGAAGCGCACTCGAACAGTGCGCTATTTAAGAGGGCTGGTTGTTTAGACGATATATATATATATACAGGCTTTGTTGAAGTCTACAGCAGTAGTAGCATTGTTCAACTTGTAAGAAGTACTCTCGATATTTCGAATGAGAGAGCGGAGGTTGGAGGTTAGGGTATTGATAGAATCTCCAAGGTACATGGTGTTTACTCTAGACGTCTTTCGACCCAATCAGAGGTCATCTTCAGGAGTTACAATATACACTGTGAAAACAGGAATGACATACGAGGTGTGGCGGGGGAGATTTTGTACCCGCGAAGAAACACTGGAACAGGAAGTCATATGAGGTGTGGCGGGGGAGATGTCGTGTGGCGGGGGAGATGTCGTGTCCGCATAGCTACCCATGGAGTGCCGACGGGTTCCCTGTAGGTTGCTGGTTGGGCTTCCTCATTGATGGGAGTGAAACTTCAGGCTGTAGCTGGATATTGATGGAGGGTTGATCCAGACGAATAAAAATTGATTCAGCCATCCTTAATCTCCTTCTGTCTTGTTCACGATACAGTATTGTTGTTTGTGTTTCTAGTTGTTGCCTGGTGAGGGAGTGTCCATGTGTATTACTAGTGTGACGGAGTATTGCCCCATCCTGTAAATGTGCCGTCATCCTTTTTGACAAGGTGGTAGTGGTTGAACCTATATACCGTGAATTGAGGCGACTGCAGTCACCAAAGTTGCAATGGAATTGGTATATAAGATTCACCTCTTGTAAAGGCCTTGTCTGTGGGAGGCAACTATTTTTCATGATGAGGCTTGATGTTCTTTTTGTTTTGTAAAAAATTATGAGCTTCAGGATGGCATGGGGGTCTGTAGGGATGACATGTGTGCTGATGATCTTTCTTAAAGCCTTTTCGTCTTCTTTATATGCGGAAGACATGAAGTTTTTATAGAAGAGGGAAATATGACAGAGGGGGATTGTGTCACGAAACTGTCTAGATGTCGCTTTATTGTCTCATCAACCAATTGTTTTGAGTAACCATTATTGGCAAGGAGTTGTGAGACTCTCTGCAATTCAGCATGGGTGGAAGTCCAAGTAGAAGAATGTGTGAGGGCTCTTTTAACAAAGGAATTTATCACACTCCTGCGGTATCTCTCTGGGCACTCGCTAGCACCGTTGAGACAAAAACCCAGGTTTGTAGCCTTCACATATACTTCGGTGGAGAAAGAGTGAGGGCCTCGGTGAACTAAAACGTCCAAAAAGTTCACCGAGGCCCTCACTCTTTCTCCACCGAAGTATATGTGAAGGCTACAAGCCTGGTACAATAGCAAAAATCTGTGAAAGAATTATCAAAAGTAGATGGGTAAAGCATTTAGAAAAAAACAACGTACTAAATCCAAGGCAGTTTGGATTCAGACAAGGACGATCATGCGTCACCAATTTAATATGTTTCTATTCAAGGCTAATAGATATAATACAAAAAAGAGATGGATGGGCTGATTGTGCATTTCTAGACCAAAAAAGAGCTTTTGACAAAGTACCACATAAGAAGTTACTTAAGAAATTAGAAACTGAAGGAGGAATACAGGGTAAACTGCTTAAATGGATGGAAGACTTTCTGCAGGAAAGAAAAATGAGGGTAGTGATAAGAGACAAACACTCTAACTGGGATGAAGTAATAAGCGGTGTTCCCCAAGGAACAGTTTTGGCCCCAATAATGTTTGCTATATATATCAATGATATGGATAAAGAAATTGAAATTACATGAGCTTCTTTGCAGATGACGCAAAACTGTTAAAAAACGTGAACACGGAAGAAGATTGTGAGTCACTACAAAGTGATCTCAATAAAGTATGGAAATGGAGTAGAAAGTGGGAGATGGAGTTCAATACCAAAAAGTGTAGTATAATGTAATTTGGAAAAAGCAAAAAAAAGAACAGAAGGATCATATAAATTGGGAGAAGAAGGAATAAAAAAGTAGAAAATGAGAAGGACCTTATTATGAATAATGTCACCTGAGAAACATATAAACAAGATTTTTTGAGAAACTTATAATTAAATAAGAACAATCAAAGTGGCATTTACATACCTGGATGAAGAAATGGTGAAGAAAATATTAATCACTTTGATAAGACCAAGATTGGAATATGCAGCAACGATGTGGTCACCAAGTACAAAAAAATGTATAACAAAACTTGAGAGAATACAAAGAGCAATTACAAAATTGGCACCAACACTCTCAAAACAATCATATGAAGAGAGACTAGCAAAAATTGAGCTACAAACACTAGAACAAAGAAGAGGGAGAGGAGATTTGATAACTATTTACAGAATCATGAACGGCATAGAAATTATTGATAGAGAGGATCTAATAAAATGGGATGATAGAAATACAAGAGGACACGGAAAGAAAATCAAGAAAATCAGCAATAGAAGAGATCTGAAAAAGAATAGCTTTCCTCACAAAGTAATAGACATTTGGAACAAGTTAGATCAGAAAGTAGTGTGTGCAAAAAC
>NW_027467711.1:2466005-2481005 GCF_046742065.1 Oratosquilla oratoria
TCCTCCTTTTCCTCTTCCTTCTTTCTCTTGCTATCTCTCTCTCTCTCTCTCTCTCTCTCTCTCTCTCTCTGTTCTCTGCGTTTTCTGCCCTTTCGACGTCTCTGTGACCTGAAGAATGGGCTGAAGGGAGGTCACTTTCAGAGATAAAGGCCCTTTTATGGAGTTTTCTGCCCTTTGTAGGTCTCTCTGACCTGAAGACTTAAAAGAATGTGACGTCGTATTGTTTTTCCTGCTCAAGGTCGACTGTAGGTTTGGTAATTGTATGAGGTTGTTGATGGTTGGCAGATTGATAAATGTTTCTTCTTTTTTTTCTGCTATTGTTTCTGGAACTATTGTCGTTTTGTAGTCTGTCATTGTTGGTTGGTTCTTGTACTATTGTTATGTGGATTAGATATTTCAATTTCAAAGTGAATATCTGATTGATATTTCTTTAACATGTGTTTGGTGTACTATTGTCTGGATGGTGTGGCTTTGTCCTCACAGGAAACGGACAACCGCGTCAATCATTCTTCAATGGGATCAATTCAGTCCGGTTCTCCAACAGAACCGGACGCGTTCGTTCAAATCTTTTATTTTGTCGGGCATTGTGGGCTTTGGTATTAGATTTTCAAATTTCAATTTTTCAATCTTCTTGATTGATTTTACGGCGTTCTTATATTTCTCCATTAAAACTCCATGGGCTTTTTTCAAAATCTGCCGTACTTTGATCAATGGGCTTTCTTGGTTTGTAGCGTCCATACAATCCTAGACGACTTCAAACATTAACTCTTCGAACATCTTTTGAGACGCTGAATCTCCTTCGGTATATTTAATCTTATTTTCTAATTTATCTAGTTGGACTTTTTGAGAATGAATGAGGCATAGTGTCTCTTGGTAAATTTTCTTTCTAACTTCTTTAAGTTCCTGTTTTGGAGCGTTGACACAATCCTCGATGACTTCAAATATTAATCTTTCTAGCATCTTTTGAGACGCTGAATATCCTTCGGTATATCTAATCTTATGTTCTAATTTATTTAGATGGGCTTTTTGAGACTGAATGAGGCATATTGCCTCTTGATAAAGGACCTTCCGAACTTCTTCTTCAAGTTCCTGTCTTCTTGAAGGTCTAAAACAACTCCGGAATGGTTTGGGCACGGGCATTGTCAGTGTTACGGTAAGGCAGTCCACTCGCATGTTACCGACAAACGGTCAGACGAGCCTCGGGCGTGACGTCATGTCGATTGGAGCGAGTCTTCGGTCATGGAAAGTCGAAAAAAAAACGAAAAACGAAATAAAATGCAATGTCCTCTCTCGCTCCCTCACCACGATGGAATTTATAATTGAGTTTGTAATAAACATTTCCTTTCAACCTTTCTCTTTTTAGAAAGTAAGAAAATATAAATCTTACTTCATGACAGAAGTGTAGGGACTAAACAAGATGGTCTCCGACTAGGATACCACAACTGAATTGAATTCCACTGTATAGATTTTACATGTGTGTATATACGTACCATGTGTGTACGTATGTACTATGTGTGTACGCATGTACTATGTACGTATGTACTATGTATGTACGTATGCACTATGTATGTACCTATGTATTATGTATGTACGAATGTACTGTGTACGTATGTACGTATGTACTATGTATGTATCAATTTGTATTACGTATGTACTGTGTATGTATATACCTATTTATTATGTATTTACGTATGTACTATGTATGTATTAATTTATATCATGTACGTATGCACTGTGTATGTGCCTATGTATTAGCTATGTACTATGTATTTATATATGTTTTTTATGTTTATTATATATGTATGTACTATGTGTATATGTTCTTATTAAGTACGTATGTACTATGTATTTATGTAATATATGTGTACAAGTCCATAGGAGGATAAAACTCTTTCAACTCCTGATGATGAGGCTACTGCAGTTAGGAGTTGACGCACTGATAACAGAATATTACTGTCTAACATGGCCGTATGTGAATCCCACCACTCAATAGCTGTCAGGGTCTTGGTCACAGACTCGGTAAACTTGAACGCCTGGAAAGGAGGTGATTTTGCCTGAAACTTCATAATGACAGGAACAAGTGTTGTATATTTCTCATTGGCATACTCCATAGTAATATTCACCTCTTCTGCACTGAGCATTTTTCCTTGAAGTGCTGGATGAAGCATGTTGGCAAGTATGTGAGCTTTGGTGATAAACTGTTCATACCTTTTTTTCACCAGTTTTTCAGCTTGTTTATTGTTTGTGAAATGGCCAAGTAATTTCTTCCAAACTTCTACCGCTTGAGCAATAGTGCACTTGTCACTCTGTACCTCATCAAGAGCCTTTGCTATTGGCTGCAATTGATCCAGTAATTCCTCAGCCGAACGTTTTAGGCCTAAATTTGATACTTTGTTTCTTACTTTAGTATCAATAGCTTCCCTGTTGACTTCACAGATCTTCATTAGAATTGGCCTTAAGACAGTCTGACATTGTGTTCCACCTTGTGTCCTGGGGCATGACTAGACACTGACTACCTTCCTGCCGATACTTTGAAGCAGCATAATGATTATTTCTAAAATATTTAACTACATGAACCACGTGTTGTTTTACATTATCAATCTCAAGGTCATGAGCCAGTAGATTTAGTAGGTGTGCTGCACATCCGTATGTGAGGACGGTATGCTCAGGTTTACTCGATTCCTCCAAGACTTTTCTCATCTTGGTGACATTTGCTGCATTGTCTGTCACAACACTTCCAATGTGACAACCAAAATCTTGTTCAGCCTTCTTGATCGTTCTTTGTACAAGTTATAGAAGATATTCAGCAGCGTGAGGTTTCCCTGATGTGTCTATTGTGTCAACTAAATAAATCTGACCAGTGGATGTTGTTAGAGTGACACATAATATGGGCTCACTATGGATGTTAGAGCACCCATCAATTGAAAGACATACAGTTTCATTATTCAGGTCATCTGCACACTTTTTATATTCCTTTTCATACACAAGATCCAAGCACTTATCAGCAATATCTTTTCTGGATGGAGAAATATAACCTGGCCTCAAGTTCTGAACCATCTTGAGAAACTGAGGATGCTGAACAAGACGAAATGGTGAATTTGTAGCAAATATAATTCTTGCAACTTCTTTGTCGAGATTTTCCTTTTGAGAGGGTGAGGTTTTTATGATAAATCTGTCCAGAGATGTTGATGACTTTCTTTTAGATGAAAATTATTTAGCAGAAGTGGCGCCTGTGGAGGAGTCTGATAGTGACCTTTTTAATGGTGGAGTCAGGTATGCAGATAATTCAAGCGGAGCCGATGATGAAGGGATTGAAGCTATTGATACAGATCCTGAAATGGAAACAGAAAATTTTAGCATACTGCATAATTTATAAATAAATAAATGAATGAATATAGTGTGATTTAGGCTACTTTTGAGTACAGTAGTTATCTTTTTTTATAATGATCATATTCACACAAGCCAGTAAATTATTTGGAAATAATTAACAGGATATGAAATAGGTGGGCTTAGAATTCAGCCCACACAGGATTCAGTCCACTTTTAAATTCACTAAAAATAATGGGTTAGTTGGGTTAGGTTAGGCTAAATCCCTTTGGGCTGAATCCCATGTGGGCTGAATTCCAATGGAACCTATGAAATATTACACAATGTTGAATGAAATGAATAACAATCATCTAGGCCCCAAAGTTGAGTGGATACAGTATATTATAGTGATATAGTCATTCCCCAAATTTAGAAGTAATGAAGTTGAAGTATCATCTCTTTAGGCCTTCACATTTTTATTGCACATGCTCTCCACTATTCACCAAATCTATATAGTTGCGTATGAAAAGGGAGAAATGCACACAATATAAGTAAAATTATTTACCTAGGTCAAATTTCTTCTGTATGCTGTAGCTAACCTTGGCATTTATCTCTGAGATTTCAATCTTGACACAATGCCCTGTAATTCCTGGCTGCAGTCTTTGCATTTAGCTCGGTATCCTTTGCCAGAAGTTGTTGGTAGTTTTTCAAAATAATTCGAGACAGGACAATTTTTTCTGCCTGAAGGAACCACTCTGCGAGGTCCAGAAGACATCCTTCCTGGTTGATTCCAAAGCAACAACTGACTCAGTGAGAAGCTGCTTACCTAGAACAAGTTTCAACAAGAATCTTATTGAAACTTGTTGTGGGCTCCACAGTGATATATATACTACATGTAGGCTTATACCGTTCCTTGTATACTTGTGGCAAGTCTATATAATACTGCTCCTTATATTGATATGCTAAAAATGTCCTTTAGCAATCAGATCGCATATCAGATAGCAATCCCACGATATTTAAAATTTATAAAAAAAATTATATTTAAATCAAATAAATCTGATTAAAAAATGATTTGTCATATTTTTTAAAAAGATTAAAAAAAAAAAAATCGCCAACCCTGGTGTCCACTAACCTCATACAATAATACCTGTTAAGTCCGGCTAAAATTGGCATTTCAAAGCATAACAGTGCCTTAAAAATAATTTCTTATTTCACTATAAAAGTTTACATTAACTTATACTGCATTGAATAAGTCAGTAGTTGATATATTTGTCCTATATACAATGTTAGGTTTCTAGTTTTGATATATTTGTCCAATATAAAATGTTAGGTTACAAAGAAAGCAATGGCCTCCGCTAGCGGAGCCAGGAACCTGGGTGCGCACGTCCTGTGTAATAGTAGTCTTTGATATATGTATATATATATATATATATATATATACATATATATTCATATATATATATATATATATATATATATATATATATACGTATATATATATATGAGAAGATTTGGAATCTGGGATCCATATTGGAAAACAGTAAACACCAGATTCAATTGAAGGGTTTATTTGCCCGACGTTTCGATTCCCGTCCAGGAATCGTCTTCAGGGGGTATAACGGTTACAAGGATGTGAACTCCTTATGAATCGCTGAAATGGTAAACCTGGGAAAGGTTCACCCTTTCAGGCAATTGTACAACGCATACATTACAATAATAAAATAAAATAAAATAACATAAAATGAAAATAAAAACAATAAAATAGAAATACATTACAATACCAATTAGAATAAAAGTTACAATTTTGAACATAAAACAAACGAAGAAAAAGTGACCATAGGTGACACATAGTAAACAACAACAGGACAAAGAGTAAATAGAAGTGGACCAAATGTCCGAACTGAAGAATCAGGAACAAACGACTAAATTAAAAACAAAAAATACACTACAAAATACAAATAAAAATAAAATACATGGCTGTGAATAAAAACAAAAGTAGCAAAAAGACTCTAGCGTGACACTAACGTGAATACTTCAGAACATACAACAAGGACCAAATGTCCACGACGAAATGTCAGGGGGGGGGGGGTAAGCGGCTAAATTACCACTGTAACGTAATATTAGATATTACGTCATATGTGTAATTATGTTATAGAATTGTGTTCATTTGTATTACATAACTATGTTCATATTTCTTGTCTATGTATGTATTGTAACAATGTTAAGCAGTAACGCCCGTCCACTATATGTAATCTTGCCTACGTGCGGAGAGAGGTGCGCACTCTTGTAGAACAAACAGACAAGCGAAATCCTGAATAGTTCGGAGCGTACAGATTTGACAGTTACTAAATAAATAGATTGTTCAAGCGAGTCGAGGGTCCTAAAACTACCCATGTTGACGTGTGTTAACTTACCCTCCTCCCCCCCCCTTTCACTCACTCGCACACTCACCCGGAAGTATTCCGCTTCCGGTCCAATGGTATATAAGCGGTTGAAATCGCTCACTCCTTGTCATTTCTCGCATATCTTATCTCTTGATAAAAACTGGAAGTTTAGACTCATGAGACGATTGGTGTGAAGTGATCACCCTTTTTGCCTACATTACGTGTCTGATATACATTGCATTACTTATACTTATATTTGTACTTATTACTTATTCTGATGCATGTTCCTGATCTCTTTGTACTTAGATAGTACCACATTGTATACTTATCTTGTGTTTCTTATTTGAACGATAATTTCCATATTCTTATAATCATGTAACGGTCCCATTGACCCTACTGCCCATTCTCTTTTGTGTTGATTGCCTGTAAATATTTTCCACATTAATAATTTCGTTTACTAGTTTTATCGCTAGTTTAATATTCCTTTCCTGGAATCTTCTTTGTTACCTTTACTTCTAGTCTTACGAATTATCTAGGCCCTGACCAGATAGTTCAGTCCTACAGTGGCTTCTAGAAGTGAGCTGGTTCTTAAGCACATATCCGTTATACGTAACGTATCTTCACATACCAGCCGCCCGTAACAAAGTGGCGACCTTGCCAGGATATTGGATCAGGTATTTAACACATTCTTATAGAGATGGATGATATAATTCAAGAATTCGTTCAAAATCCCAAGGTAAGTTTCTTAAAGAAACAAACTAAAGACACTTTGATAGAAATAGGCAAGCACTTTGGAGTAGACATTGATACAAGTTTGCGAAAGAAAAAAATACTTCAGGAACTCGTTGAAAATCTGATCGAAGATGAGATCTTATCTCCAGAAAAGATTACAGCTATACAAATTCCTTCAAATAGGTTAGAAATAGAGGCACGACTAACCGAACTTAAGATTAAGGAGATTGAATTAAAGGTCAGGAGAGTAGAAATTGAGGAGGAAGCTAAACTGAAACAAATGCAAATTGAGGCAGAATTTAAAGCTAAAGAGGAGGAAACTAAACTGAAACAAATGCAAATTGAGGCAGAATTTAGAGCTAGAGAAGAGGAAGCTAAGGTGAAACAAGTAGCTAAAGAGGAGGAAACTAAACTGAAACAAATGCAAATTGAGGCAGAATTTAGAGCTAGAGAAGAGAAAGCTAAAGTGAAACAAATAGAAAGAGAGGACCAAACTAAAATCAAATTGGCAGAATTTAAAGCTAGAGAAGAGGAAGCTAAAGTGAAACAAGTAGAGTTAGAATTAAAGAAGACAAAAGTAGAAGCTAGGATTGTTGATAGACAACCCGTAGTTCAGGAAGGTCATATAGATATTTCCAAGTATGTAAAACTTCTACCCCAATTTTCAGAAGGAGAGCCAGAAATTTTCTTTCTTCAGTGGGAAAAATTGGCGCAACAGTTACAAATCCCTAAAGAAAATTGGCCATTAATCATTCAAACACAATTTAAGGGTAAGGCTCAGCAAATTTATACTTCTCTTTCAGAAGCAGAAAGCGAGTATGATAATATGAAAGCTTGTATTTTAAAAGCTTATGAACTAATACCAGAGGCCTATAGACAGAAATTCCGTAATTATAGGAAGACACCTCAGTTAACATACGTAGAATATGCGGCTCAACAAGAGAGGTTATTCAATAGGTGGTGTTTGGCTAGTGAAACGGACACCTTAGATAGACTTAAACAGTTGATTTTATTGGAGCAGTTTAAGAATACCTTAGAGACAGATCTTAGGATTTTTATAGATGATCATGTTCCCGAAACTTTAACTAAAGCTGCTGTATTGGCTGATGAGTTCACACTAAATCATAAACCTAAGTCAAGACAAATGGAATCCCAAAAGTCAAAGTCATATATTCCAGATTCAACAAAATACTCTGATCCTTGGTCCCCAAAGAAACACTTTGAAAATCAGTCTAGCCCATCACATTTCAGTTACAGGTCTGATTTCAATCAATATCCTCCAAACCAACCTTGGCAAAGAATGGAAAGGTTTAAGACTAATCCCCCTGTAACTTGTTCATATTGTAAACAGGTTGGCCATCACATTTCTAATTGCAGAAAGAGACTGACACCCTCATTCTCCAATAAGACACCAACTCTTGTAAGTAATATAAGATCAGATGATTCAAAATCCTCTATTCAGGATAAACTACCAAAGAAGCCGGTATTGTCAAGTAATGTAGAACCCCCCTCATCAGATCATGATCCTTGTTTCAAACCATTTGTATCTTCAGGAACTATATCTCATAGTAGTAGTTCACAACAATATCCTATTTCCATACTCCGAGACACAGGAGCAAAGCAAAGTCTGATTTTAAATTCTGTCTTGCAGAATCTGGGTGAGTCATATACAGGTTATGATATATTGATAGAAGGAGTTGGAGGAATTGTAAAATGTCCATTACATAATGTTTTCTTGCGGTCTGATTTAACAACCGGAATGGTTAAAGTAGCGGTAGTAGACTCTCTTCCCATAGTAGGAATATCCTTATTGTTGGCCAATGACATCGCTGGAAGCAAAGTCATTTCTCCCTTAATAACAAATAACCCTAAGACCTCAGTAGAACCTTCAGATAACTTACAGTTGTTTCCCGCTTGTGCTGTAACCAGATCTCAGTACAAGAAATCTGAAGAGGAGACTTATAATTTAGAATCCCTATTCTCCCAAACTGACCCATCTTCTTCTTCACCAGTTTCTCTATCTAGAGCAGAATTAATCAAAGAACAGAAGTCAGATCATTCTCTTAAAAATTTGTACGAGATTGTTTCATCTCCAGAAGAAGTTGAAAAAATGTCACGAGGTTTCTATATAGAAAACGGAGTCCTAATGCGAAAATGGAGAGCATCCACCGCAACCGCTGACCAGCCATGGCAAGTAAGGAATCAAATAGTCCTCCCTCTTGGTTTCAGGAATAATGTTCTAAGATTGGCTCATGATACTCCCTTAGCAGGTCACTTAGGGGTAAGAAAGACCTTGTTCAACATAACCCAACATTTTCCATTGGCCCACGGTTGTCAAAGATGTTGCCCAATATTGTAAAACATGTCATACATGTCAACTTGTAGGTAAGCCCAACCAGAAAATTGTAGAAGCTCCACTCCATCCCATTCCTGTAATGGAAGAGCCATTTAAAAAAGTTCTTATTGACTGTGTAGGACCTTTACCTCCTTCAAGTAAAGGAAATCAGTACATTCTCACAATCATGTGTATGAGCACTCGTTTTCCAGAAGCAATTCCTTTGAAAAACATTAAAGCTCAAAACATAATCAGAGAAATGTTGAAATATTTCACTGTGGTAGGATTTCCCAAGAACATTCAAAGTGATCAAGGAAGTAATTTTCTTTCCAACAAGTTTAGAGAAACTCTTGTAACACTAGGAATAAATCATGTAACTTCCTCCGCCTATCATCCTCAATCACAAGGTGCTCTAGAGCGCTTTCACCAAACGCTCAAGACAATGTTAAGAATCTTCTGTGCTGAGAACACTCGAAATTGGGAAGACGGACTCCCCTTTTTGTTGTTCGCCACCCGAACAACAATTCAAGAAAGCCTTGGATTCAGCCCGTCAGAATTAGTCTTCGGTCATGAAGTCCGTGGTCCCCTAAAGATACTTCATGAACAATGGATGAAAGAAGAACCACCAGTTCCTTCTTTGAAATACGTGTCCCAGGTCACCGAGAAGTTGTTAGAAGCTTGGAAGTTGGCAAGAGAGAACTTGACGAATGCTCAGCGAGTAATGAAAGGTCGGTATGATAAAAATTCTAAACTTAGAGCTTTCTCTCCAGGAGATCAAGTGTTACTTTATCTTCCCATACCAGGAGATCCATTGCAGGCTAAATACAAAGGACCCTATGAAGTCTTGTCCAGAGCCAGTGATCTCAACTACATAATCAAAACTCCAGACAGAAGAAAGAGTTCCCGTCTCTGTCACATAAATACCTTAAAACCTTATCATTCCAGAGATCCAATTCCAATTTACAGCTCTACCACAATAGAATCGGAAGAGCCTCCTGATAACCTGCCTAATCCTCCTGAGATTCCCTTGGAAAACTCTCAGATACTACAAAATCTTCAGATAAAAGTAGGACACTTATCTGAGAAACAAGGTAAAGACATTCTTTCTCTCTTAAGAAGTTTTCCAAAATTATTTCTAGATTCCCCAAGATTCACTTCTTTGATAGAACATGAAATAATTCTAGACTCGCCAAGAGCTATCAAACAAGCCCCTTATAGAGTCATTCCAAAAAAGAAGGAGTTCATAAAAGCAGAAATAAACGCTCTGCTTCAACAGGGAATAATTGAACCCTCCAGTAGTCCTTGGGCATCTCCTTGCATTCTTGTCCCTAAATCTGACAATTCTTATCGCCTGTGCATTGACTACAGGAAAATCAATGCCCATACTAAGGCCGATGCTTTTCCTATCCCTAGGATAGATGATATCATAGACAGTCTAGGAACTGCCAAGTATGTATCCAAGTTGGATATGTTAAGGGGATACTATCAAATCCCTGTACACCCTCGCTCAAGAGATGTTACCGCTTTCATTACGGAAGAGGGATTGTTCCAATTCAGAGCAATGCCATTTGGGCTTAAAAATGCCCCTGCCACTTACCAAAGAATGATAAGTAATCTTGTTGCAGGATTGCCAGGAGTAAAAACTTATCTAGATGATGTGATAATATTTAGTCTGTCTTGGACAGAACACATTGAACACCTAAATAATTTCTTTTATAGAGCAGACCAAGCAAACCTTACCATCAATTTGTCCAAATGTGATTTCGGACATACACAGGTCCCCTATTTGGGATTTAAAGTTGGAAATTCCCAAGTGTTTCCAATAGACGCCAAGATAAAAGCCATCAATGATGTACCAACACCCACTAATCGTAGAGAGGTACGTCGATTCCTCGGAATGAGTGGCTATTATCGCCGTTTTTGTCCAAATTTTTCAGATGTAGCAGAACCATTGACTGACCTGTTGAGAAAAGACCACGACTTCGTGTGGACACCTACCTGTGCGACGGCCTTCAAAAACCTGAAGTCCCTTCTCACTAACGCACCAGTTCTAAGGGCACCCGATTTCCAACGACCCTTTCTTCTGCAAGTCGACGCCAGCGACACCGGTATCGGTGCCGCCCTCTTGCAAGAACACAATGAAGTTCTTCACGCTATCGCCTACTACAGCAAGAAGCTGTCCCCTGCGCAGAAGAACTACTCAACAATTGAGAAGGAGACGCTCGCTTTGGTCCAGGCCCTTATCCACTTCGAAGTCTACTTGGGTTCCTCAACTACCATTCAAGTATATTCGGATCACAACCCCTTAAAGTTCCTACAGACTATGAAAAACAAGAATCCGAGACTTACACGTTGGAGTTTATTTCTCCAACCCTTTAATCTAACAATTCATCATATAAAAGGCGTCTTTAATGTTTTAGCCGACGTCCTTTCTAGAACATAGCTTTTCAACAGAAAGTGAAAAGCTTTCCCAAACGGTGGAGGTGTAACGTAATATTAGATATTACGTCATATGTGTAATTATGTTATAGAATTGTGTTCATTTGTATTACATCACTATGTTCATATTTCTTGTCTATGTATGTATTGTAACAATGTTAAGCAGTAACGCCCGTCCACTATATGTAATCTTGCCTACGTGCGGAGAGAGGTGCGCACTCTTGTAGAACAAACAGACAAGCGAAATCCTGAATAGTTCGGAGCGTACAGATTTGACAGTTACTAAATAAATAGATTGTTCAAGCGAGTCGAGGGTCCTAAAACTACCCATGTTGACGTGTGTTAACTTACCCTCCTCCCCCCCCCCCTTTCACTCACTCGCACACTCACCCGGAAGTATTCCGCTTCCGGTCCAATGGTATATAAGCGGTTGAAATCGCTCACTCCTTGTCATTTCTCGCATATCTTATCTCTTGATAAAAACTGGAAGTTTAGACTCATGAGACGATTGGTGTGAAGTGATCACCCTTTTTGCCTACATTACGTGTCTGATATACATTGCATTACTTATACTTATATTTGTACTTATTACTTATTCTGATGCATGTTCCTGATCTCTTTGTACTTAGATAGTACCACATTGTATACTTATCTTGTGTTTCTTATTTGAACGATAATTTCCATATTCTTATAATCATGTAACGGTCCCATTGACCCTACTGCCCATTCTCTTTTGTGTTGATTGCCTGTAAATATTTTCCACATTAATAATTTCGTTTACTAGTTTTATCGCTAGTTTAATATTCCTTTCCTGGAATCTTCTTTGTTACCTTTACTTCTAGTCTTACGAATTATCTAGGCCCTGACCAGATAGTTCAGTCCTACAGTGGCTTCTAGAAGTGAGCTGGTTCTTAAGCACATATCCGTTATACGTAACGTATCTTCACATACCAGCCGCCCGTAACACCACCAAACAAATAAAACCAAACAAAAATGGCAGTGACAAAAAACATCAAAACGAAACCCAAAAGTAAATACAGAACCTACTGCAAAGACGTAAAAGAAAGAAATGTCCGACGAAGTAGGGAGTGGTGGACAGGCGCACATTTTTTTTTTTTTTTTCCGCCTGTCCACCACTTCCTACTTCGGTGGACATTTGGTCCACCTTCTTTCTTTTACGTCTTTGAATTAGGTTCTGTATTTACTTTTGCGTTTCGTTTTGATGTTTTTTGTCACACTGCTTTTTTTTTTTTGTGGTAATTTAGCCGCTTAACCCCCCCCCCCCCCTCTGGGCATGATGGACATGGGCTGTAAAAAAGATCAGGCTAAGCATATGGCAGTTTCCTAGCTTATGGGCATTATGAAAATGGCCTGAAAAATAGTCAGTCTCAAAGTGCATAGGGCTTGTTGAAAATGGGCTGGGTTATTAATTTAAACACCTTTGTCCTGACAGGAAACGGACAACCGCGTCAATCCTTCTTCAATGGGATCATTGTGGGTTTGTTATTAGATTTTCAATGTTCAATTTTTCAATCTTCTTGTTAATTTATTTTACGGCTTTCTTATACTTCTTTAAAGGTCCATGGGCTTTTTTCCAAATTTGCCGTACTTTGATCAATAGGCTTTCTTGCTTCGGAGCGTCTATACACTCCTCGATGACTTCAAATATTACTCTTGTAGCATCTTTTGAGATGCTGATTCTCCTTCGGTATATTTAATTTTATTTGCTAATTTGTCTTCAAGATCCTGTTTTTGGAGCGTTGACACACTCCTCGATGACTTAAAAAATTAACCTTTCTAGCATCATTTGAGACACTGAATGTGCTTCGGTATATTTGATTTGATTTTCTAATTGATTCAGTTGGGCTTTTTGAGACTGAGTGAGGCATAGTGCCTCTTGGTAAAGGACCTTGGTAACTTCTTCTTCAAGTTCCTGTCGTCTTGAAGGTCTAAAACAACTCCAGAAGGGCTTCGGCACGGGCATAGTCGTTGTTCCGGTAAGGCAGTCCACTCGCATGTTACCGACAAACGGTCAGACGAGCCTCGGGCGTGACGTCATGTCGATTGGAGCGAGTCGTCTGACATGGAAAGTTGTAAAAAAAAAAAAAAACGAAATAAAATGCAATGTCCTCTCTCGCTCCCTCACCACGATGGAATTTATAATTGAGTTTGTAATAAACATTTCCTTTCAACCTCTCTCTTTTTAGAAAGTAAGAAAATATAAATCTTACTTCATGACAGAACTTTAGGGACTAGACAAGATGGCCTCCGACTAGGATAGCTCAACTGAATGGAACTGCACTGTATAGGTTTTGCATGTATGTACAGTACACATGTACTATGTGTGTACCTATGTACTATGTACCTACGTAATTTGTATCTACGTATGTACTATGTATGTACCTATTTACTATGTATGTATGTATGTACTATGTACTGTATGTACCATGTATCTACGTATGTACTGTGTTTACGTATGTACTATGTATGTACGTATGTACTATGTATGTATCAGTTTGTGTAAGTACGTATGTACTCTATGTATGTACCTATGTATTATGTACAAATGTACTGTGTATGTATGTATGTATGTACTGTGTATGTATGTACCTATGTATTATCTATGTACGTATGTAGTATGTATGTTTTAATTTGTACATGTACATATGCACTGTGTATGTATATATCTATGCATTATCTATGTACTATATACATATTTATATGTATTTATTAAGTTTATGTGTATTATCTATGTATGTACTATGTGTGTAGGCTATTTATATATGTTTGTACTATGTACGTATGTACTATGTATTATGTATATGTATATATATATATATATATATATATATATATATATATATATATATATATATATATATATATAACTGATGACCCCACTTCGGAGAAAGAATAAAGCGAAGATATAGAGATCTGTATATTTTCGATCACTTACTGTGATCCTCTTCGGCGTGGCAGATATAAGTTACAAAGTACAGAACAATGTGTATTTATAGTAAAGCAGTGAGGTAGCATGAGGGGACGAGGCACTCAGGTCAACACGCCCGGCACGCATGCTCCGCTTCTTGGTGGCTCAGGTCTCTCTCTTGGTCATCTCTCTCTCTCCTCTCGCTCGTCATCTCTCTCTCCAATTCTCCTTCCACTCTCTCTCTCTCTCTCCTCGTCTCTCTACTCTCCTCTCTCTCTCACTCCTCTCTCGGGATCTCTCTCTCTCTCTCTCTCTCATACCTCTCTCTCTCTCTCTCTCTCTCTCTCTCAAACTCTCTCTCTCTCTCTGCTCTCTCTCTCACATCTCTCTCTCAATCGTCTCTCTCTCTCTCCTCCCTTCTCTCTCTCTCTCTCTCTCTCTCTCTCTCTCTTCCTCTCTATTTCTCTCTCTTTCTCTTTCTCTCTCGCTACAACTCTCGATCTCTCTGAAGTCTCTCTCACTCTCTCGACTCTCTCTCTCTCTCTCGCTCTCTTTCTATCCTCCCCTTAACCTTCTCTCGCTCCCCTTTCTCTCTTTCTCCCACTTCCTTCTCTCTTCCCCTCATTTCCCCCTCTTTCAGGTCTCTCTTTTTCCCTAATTCATCCTTCTCTCTCTCTCTCATCTCTCTCTCCTTCTCGGTCTCTCTCTCTCACTCTCGATCTCTTCGTCTCTCGTCTCTCTCGTCTCTCCTCGTCTCTCTCGTCTCTCCTCGTCTCTCTCTTTCATCTTTCTCTGCCTCTCTCGCTCTCTCTCTCTCTCTCTCTTCCTCATCTCTCCTCTCTCTCTGTCCTTCTCTCTCTCTCCCTCTCTCGGCT
>NW_027467711.1:2483505-2488505 GCF_046742065.1 Oratosquilla oratoria
TCATCTCATCTCTCTCCGTCTCGTCTCTCTCTCTATCTCTCATGTCTCTCTCTCTCTCTCTCTCCTCTCTCCTCACTCTCATAATCTCACTCTCTCCTCTCTCTCTCTCGCCTCTCTCCTCCGCTCTCTCTCTCTCTCTCTCTCCTCATTCCATCCTCCCATCGTTAACTTCTCTCTCCCCCTTTCACTCTCTTTTCCTCCCTCACTTCTCTCTCTCCCTTCCTCTCCCCCCTCTTTCTGCTCTCTATTTTCCTAATTCATCTTCTCTCTCTCTCTCTCTCGTCCGTCTCGCGCCTCCCCCTCCTCTCTCTCTGGTCTCTCTCATCTCATCTCTGTCTCCCTCTCTCTCCTCCTCTCACTCTCTCTCTCTTCGTCCTCCCTCTCTCTCTCGATCCCTCTCTCTCCTCTCTCTCTCCGTCGTCTCATCCTGTCTCTCTCTCTCGTCTCTCTCTCTCTCATCGTATCCTTCTCTCTCTCTCTCTCTGTCTCTCTCTCTTTGTCGCTCTCTTTGTCTCTCTCTCTCTCTTTTCTCTCTCTCGATCTCAATCTCTCCCTCTCTCATCTCTCTCGCCTCTCTCTCCCTCTCTCTCTCCTCTCTCTCTCTCTCTCTCTCTCTCTCTCCTCGTCTCTCTCTCTCCTCCTCTTCTCTCTCTCTCCTACTCTCTCTTCATCCCCTCTCTCTCTCTCTCACTCTCTCTCCTCTCTCATCTCTCCTCTCTTTTTCCTCTTATGCATTCTTCACTCCCCTCCTCTTCCTGTCTCTCTCTCTCTCTCTCTCTCTCTCCCTCTCTCTTTCTCTCTTTCCTCTCTGCCTCTCGTCTTCTCTCTCTCCTCACCTCTCCTATCGTCACGTCGACGCTCTCTCCTCGCGTCTCTCTCTCTCTTCGCCTCTCTCTCCTCTCTCTCTCTCTCTTCTCGGCTCCTCCTTTCGCATCTCTCTCTCTCTCTCCTCTCTCTCTCTCTCTCTCTCTCTCTCCTCTTCTCTCTCCTCTCCTCTCTCTCGCTTCTCTTCCACTCTCTCTCACTCTCTCCTCTCTCTCTCTCTCTTATCAAACTCTCTCTTCTCTCGGCTCCCTATCTCGTCCTCTCTCCTCTCCTTCTCGCTCTCTCACTCCTCTCTCTCTCTCTCTCTCTCCTCTCTCTCTCTCGTCTCTCTCTCTCTCGCTCTCCTCTTTTCTATCCTCCCCTTACTTCTCTCTCGCCGACCCTTTCTCCTCTTTTCTCTTTCTCCGTCCACTCCTCTCCCTCTCCTCTCACTCTCCCCTCTTTCTCTCTCATTATTCCCTGAATTTCATCTTTCTCTCTCTCCTCTCTCGTCTCTCATCGTGTCTCTCTCCGTCTCCTCTCTCTCTCTCGTCGTCCAGTCATCTCTCCTCTCGGATCTCTAGTCTCTCTCTCTCACATACTCTCTCGATCTCTCGCTACTCTCTCGCCCTCTCACTCTCTCTCCTCTCTCGGTCTCACTCTCTCTCAACTGTCTCGCATCTCTCTCCTCTCTCTCTCTCTCGTCTCCCTCTCCTCTCTCTCTCCATCTCTCTCTCTCTCTCTCTCTGTCTCCTCTCTCTCTCTCATCCCACTCTTCTCCCCTCTCTCTCTCTCTCTCCTCTCTCTCTCTTCATCTCTCTCCTCACTCTCTCTCTCTCCTTCTCTCGCTTTCTCTCTCTGTCTCTCCTCCTCTCTCTCTGTCTCTCTCTCTCCCTCTCTCTCCCCTCTCTCTCGTCTTCTCTCTCTCGTCTCTCGTCTCTCTCTTATCTCTCCTCTCTCCCTCCTCTCTCATCGTCTCTCTCTCTCTCTCTCTCTCCTCTCTCTCTCTCTCTCTTCTCTCTCCATCTCAGCTCTCTCCCTCATCTCTCTCTCTCTCTCTCTCTCTCTCATCTCTCTCTCTCTCTCTCTCTCTCTCTCATTCCTCTCTCTCGCTCTCTCTGTCGTCCTCTCAAGTTCCTCTCTCTCATCTTTCTCCTCTCTCTACCTCTCTCTCATCTCTCTCTCTCGCTTTCCTATCCTCTCCATTAATTCTCTTCTCCCCTTTCTCTCTTTTCTCCCACTTCCTTCTCCTCTTCCTCTCTCCCCCTCTTTCTTCTCTCTTTCCTTTTTCTAATTCATCCTTTCTCCTCTCTCTCTCTCTCTCTAACTCGTCTCTCTCTCTCCGCTTTGTCCTCCTCTCTCTATTGTCCTCTCTCTTTGTCTCTCTCTTTGCTTCCTCTCTCTCTCTCTTTCCCCAACTCGCTTCGCTCTCTCTCTCGCTCTTCATTTCTCTCTCCTCTCTCATCTCTCGTCTTCTCTCGGCTCTTCTCTCTCTCTCTCTCTCATCCCTCACTCTCATCTCTCTCTCTTCTCCTCTCGCTCCCTGTCGTCCTCTCTCTCTCACATCTCTCTCTCTCTTCTCGTCATCCTCTCTCTCCTCTCTCTCCATCCTCATGATCGTCCTCTCATCTCTTCTCTCTCTTCTCTTTCTCTCGTCTCTCTCCTCTCTCGTCTCTCATACTCCTTCTCTCCTCTTCTCTCTCTCTCATCTCTCTGTTTCTCTTTCTTTCTCTCTCATCTTTCTCTTTGTTTCTTTTCTCTCTCTGTCCTTTCCCTCCATTCTTCCTCTCATCTCTCTCTCTCTCTCCTCTCTAATCATCTCCTCTCTCTCCTCTCTCTCTCGCTCATCTTTCCTCCCCTAGGCTCCTCCGTCTTTCTCTCTCTCTCTCCTCTCTCTCTCTTTCTTGTCTATTATCGCTGTCCTCTGTCTGTCAATTCCACGTTTCTTCTGTATCTTGCTCTCTCGTTCACTTCTCCTCTTCTCCTCATCCTCCTCTTCCTTCTCTCTTTTCTACTTCTCCCCTCCTCCGCTTTTTCCGCCTCGCATCTTCCTTTCTCTTTCTCTCTTCATCATTCCTCTCCTTTTCTCTCTCTAACCCAGTTTTGCCGTCTCTCTGCTCTCTGCCTATCTCTTCCTCCCTTTCTCTTCACCTCTCTCTTTCTTGACTCTTTCTTTCCCCTCTTCCCACGCTTCCTTCTCTCGCTTGTGCTCTCCATCTCTTCTTCTCTTCTCTTCCTGTTACCTCCTAGTTACTTCTCCTTTCTATCCCTGCCTTTTTTTCCTCTCTTCTCGCTTTTTTTTCTCTTTTCTTCTTTTCCGTTCTCCTCCTTTTTCTTTCCTCCTCCTCTATTTCATCTTCTTTCCATATTCTTAATTGAAACTCCCTGTTCTTCATCCTCTTCCTTCCTCACTCCTCACTCCTGTTCTTCAGTCCTTCTTTCCTTCATCCTCTTCTTCATCCTGTTCCTCACGGTCCTCTTCTTAATCTTCCTTCCTAACTCCCTTTTCTTCTTCATCTGTCCTCGTTCCTCTTTATCCTCTTCGTCATCCCTCATCGTGTTTCCCCCCCAACCTCTTCTTCTTTCTTCTTTGCTCACTCTTCTTTTGGTCGTTTCGTTACATTGGTTCTTTCTTCCCCCCCTCCTCTCTCCTCCTCCTCCTCCTCCCTTACTCTCCCATCAATGCTTGAGTGCGCCCCCCCGGCAATTTGGGGCGTGATTCGGTTAATTTAAAAAAAAAAAAAAAACGTCCGAATGTCAGTCTTCATCACGAAATTTTGACTCCTGACGGTCCTTTTGAACCTCGAGGAGTCCGCTTCCAAAGGCTGACGCCTCCGAAGGTTGAGGAGGGAGACGAACCTCCATGCGATCCTAACCTGGTTCTTCCGAGGTTAACCGGGTCTTCTGTAACCGGTCAGTCTTTGCTTTCTTTCCTTAATGCTACCGCCAGGCGATTTATTTCACTGCCGTTGCTCAGCCCACGTCGTGTCAGCCTGAGGAATGTTTCTGAACGTAAGAATGGAGGAGATTTCAGGAGACTAGGCAGCTCCATGTCCCTTAGCATCTATCACCTCCACCCAGAAAGGTATCTCATCTTCACTTAAAACAACCCGTTCCATCAGCGCTCACCACTACGTGGTTTCTAAGTCTTAAGTTTGTGAGTTCAATCTTTGGCCATGGAACCCGTCCTGTTGCTGTCTTGGTTCGCAACTCCTTGTTGCTGGTTCTGCTGTCGGGCCCAATTCCTCCTCCTCGACCTTTCCGCCAATGGGTTTTGACGATTGTGGTTCTCGGTCCTTCTAGCTTCCTCCCGCGTGGCGATTTTATTCAGCTGAGGGAAACTGGTTCCGCGTCGAAAGGGCTAAAGATGCATGCGAGTGGTCTGAAGGGGCTGCGTCTGAATGAAGCCCTTTTTCAGAATTTGTGCTCTTCCAGTGCACATAGCGATTTCCTAGCCCCTCAGGGTATGATGGAAATGGGCTATGAGAATTTCAGGCTAAACATATGGCAGTTTCCCAGCCTTTGGGCATGATGACAATGGACTGAAATATAGTTAGTGTCAAAGTGCAAAATGCTTTCCAAGCCTCTCTGGGCTTTTTGAAATTGGGCTGTAAGTACGTCAGGCTAAGCACAACCCCTTTTTCTATCCTCTGGGCAAGTTTAAATTGGGCTGAAAAAGGTCAAAATCATAGATAAAAAGGCCGTATTACAGCGTCGTTTTCTGCCCTTTCGACGTCTCTGTGACCTGAAGACTTTGGAATGTGACGTCGTATTGTTGTTCCTGTTCAAGGGTGACTGTAGGTTTGTTAATCGTACGAGTTGTTGATGGTTGGTATATCGAGTAATATTTCTTCTTCTTTTTCTGCTATTGCTTCTGGAACTATTGTCGTTTTGTAGTCTGTCATTGTTGGTAGACGGATTGGTTTTTGTACTATTGCGATGAGGGTTGAATATTTCTATTTCAAAGTGAATATCTGATTGATATTCTTTTTTGAACATGTTGTCTTTGGTGTACTATTTTCTGGATGGTGTGGCTGGGTTATTGCTTTAAACACATTTTTCCTCGCAGGAAACGGACAACCGCGTCAATCATTCTTTAATGGGATTAAGTCCGGTTCTCGTACAGAACCGGACGCGTTTCTTCAAATCTTTTATTTTGTCTGGCATTATGGGCTTTGGTATTAGATTTTCAATAT
>NW_027467711.1:2496005-2498505 GCF_046742065.1 Oratosquilla oratoria
CCTTGGCTTGGGCCTGGGCCTCCTGGGCCTCTTGGGCCCCCTGGGCCTCTTGGGCCTCTTGGGCCTCCTGTGCCTGGGCCTCCTTGGCCTGGGCCTCCTTGGCCTGGGCCTCCTTGGCCTCCTTGGCTTGGGCCTGGGCCTCCTGGGCCTCCTGGGCCTCCTGGGCCTCCTGGGCCTCTTGGGCCTCTTGGGCCTCTTGGGCCTCCTGTGCCTGGGCCTCCTTGGCCTGGGCCTCCTTGGCCTGGGGCTCCTTGGCCTCCTTGGCTTGGGCCTGGGCCTCCTGGGCCTCCTGGGCCTCCTGGGCCTCCTGGGCCTCCTGGGCCTCTTGGGCCTCTTGGGCCTCCTGTGCCTGGGCCTCCTTGGCCTGGGCCTCCTTGGCCTGGGCCTCCTTGGCCTGGGGCTCCTTGGCCTCCTTGGCTTGGGCCTGGGCCTCCTGGGCCCAGGCCCAGGCCCAGAAGGCCCATGCCAAGGAGGCCCAGGAACAGTAGGCCGAGCTCCAGGCCCAGAGATCCCAGGCCCAGGCCTAGGAGGCCAAGGCCCAGGAGGTCTAGGCGGCCCAGGAGGCCCAGGCACAGAAGGCCCAGGACCCGGCGGCTCAGGGCCAGTCGGTCGAGACACAGTCCCAGGAAGCCCAGACACAAGAGGCCCAGGCCAAAGAGGCATGGCCCAGGAGGCTCAGGCCCAAGTGCCCCAGGACCTGGTGGCCCAGACCCAAGCCCGGGAGGCCCAAGAGGCTAAGGCCCAGGAGGCCCAAGAGGCTCAGGCTCAGGAGGCATGGCCCAAGACGGCCCAGGCCCTGGCCCAGGCTCTCCAGGCCCAAGCCCAGGTGGCTCAAGCCCAAGCCCAGGAGGCGCAGGCCCAAGAGGCCCAGACCTAAGAGGCCGATGCCCAGGAGGCCTAGAACCCAGCGGCCCATGCCCAGGCCCAGGCGCCCAAGGACCAGGAGGCCCAGACCAAGGCGGTCCAGACTGCACAGGCCCATGCGGCCCAGACCCAGGAGGCACAGGAGGCCCAGGCACAAGCCCAAATGGCCCAGGACCAGGAGGCCGAGGCCAAGGCCAAGAGGGCCCAGGAGGACTTGGCCCAGGAGGCCTTGGCCCAGGCCCAAGAGGCCAAGGCCCAGGAGGCCCAGGCCCAGGCCCAGGCACAGAAGGCCCAGGCCCAGGAGGCCGAAGCCCAGGAGGCCCAGGACCCGGCGGCCCAGGCCCAGGCGGCCCGGGCATCCCATGCCCAGGGCATGGCCCAAGAGGCTCAGGCACAAGTGGCCCAGGACCTGGTGGCCCAGACCCAAGCCCGGGAGGCCCAAGAGGCCCAGGCGGCCCAGGCATCCCATGCCCAGGGCATGGCCCGGGAGGCTAAGGCTCAAGTGGCCCAGGACCTGGTGGCCAAGACCCAAGCCCGGGAGACCCAGGAGGCCCAAGAGGCCCAGGCCCTGGCCCAGGCTCCCCAGGCCCAGCCCAGGCCCAAGAGGCCCAGAACTAAGAGGCCCATGCCCAGGAGGCCCAGGCCCAGGAGGCCCAGGCCCAGGAGGCCCAGGCCCAGGAGGCCCAGGCCAAGGCGGTCCAGACTGCACAGGCCCATGCGACCCAGGCCCAGGAGGCCCAGGAGGCCCAGGCCCAAATGGCCCAGGACCAGGAGGCCGATGCCAAGCCCAAGAGGGCCCAGGCCCAATAGACTTAGACCCAGGAGGCCTAGGCCCAGGCGGCCTAGGCCCAGAAGGCCAAGGCCCAGGAGGCCCAGGCCCAGGCCCAGGCCCAAGTCAAGTAGGCCCAGGCCCAAGAGGCCCAGGCCTAAGAGGCCCAGGCCCATGCAGCCCAGGCCCAGAAGGCCCAGGAGGCCCAGGAAGCCCCGGCCAAGGAGGCCCAGGAGGCCCAGGCCCAAATGGCCCAGGACCAGGAGGCCGAGGCCAAGGCCAAGAGGGCCCAGGCCCAGTAGGCTTAGGCCCAGGAGGCCTAGGCCCAGGCGGCCCAGGCCCAGGCGGCCCAGGCCCAGAAGGCCAAGGCCCAGGAGGCCCAGGCCCTGGCCCAAGCCGAGTAGGCCCAGGCCCAGGCCCAGAAGGCCTAGACCCAGGCCAAGGATGCCCAGGAGGCCAAGGCCTAGGCCCAGGCGGCCCAGGCCCAGGAGGCCAAGACCTAGGCCCAGGCGGCCAAGGCCCAGGAGGCCAAGGCCCAGGAGGCCAAGACCTAGGCCCAGGCGGCCAAGGCCCAGGAGGCCCAGGCCCAGGCGGCCCAGGCCCAAGAGGTTTATGCCCAGGTGGCCCAGGCCCAAATCCTCCTGGGCCTGGGCCTCTTGGGCCAGGGCCTTCTGTGCCTGGGCCTCTTGGGCCTTGGTCTGGGCCGCCTGTCTAGGGCCGCCTGGGCCTGGGCCTCTTCGGCCTGGTCTTGGGCCTAGGCCTGGGCCGCCTGCGCATGGGCCGCCTGGGCCTGGGCCTCCTGGGCCTGGGGCGCCTGGGCCTGGGCCTCCTGGACCTGGGGCGCCTGGGCCTGGGGCGCCTGGGCTT
>NW_027467711.1:2503505-2511005 GCF_046742065.1 Oratosquilla oratoria
CCACATCGTTGCAGCATATTCCAATCTTGATCTTATCAGGGTGATTAGAATTTTTTCACCATTTCTTCATCCAGGTATGTGAATGCAACTTTGATTGTTCTTATTAAGTTATAAGTTTCTCCAAAAATTTTATTTATATGTTTCTCATGTGACATATTATTCATAACAAAGACTCCCAAGTCCTTCTCATTTTCTACTTTATTTATTCCTTCTTCTCCCAATTTATATGATCCTGTTATTCTGTTTTTGCTTTTTCCAAATTCCATTATACTACACTTTTTAGTGTTGAACTCCATCTCCCACTTCCTACTCCATTCCCATACTTTATTTAGATCAGTCTGTAGTGACTCACAATCTTCTTCCATGTTCACTTTTTTTTTAATAGTTTTGCATCATCTGCAAAGAAGCTCATATAACTTTCAATTTCTTCATCAATATCATTAATATATATAGCAAACATTATTGGAGCCAGAACTGTTCCTTGTGAAACACCGCTTATTACGTCATCCCATCTTGAGTGCTTGTCTCTTATTACTACTCTCATTTTTCTTTCTAGCAAAAAGTCTTCCATCCATTAAAGCAGTTTACCCTGTATTCCTCCTTCAGTTTCTAATTTCTTAAGCAACTTCTTATGTGATACTTTGTCAAAAGCTTTTTTTAGGTCAAGAAATGCACAATCAGCCCATCCATCTCTTTCTTGTATTATATCTATTAGCCTTGAATAGAAACATATTAAATTAGTGACGCATGATCGTCCTTGTCTGAATCCAAATTGTCTTGGATTAAGCACGCTATTTTTTTCTAAATATTTTACCCATTTACTTTTGATAATTCTTTCATAAATTTTTGCTTGTACTTGTTAGAGAGACTGGTCTATAGTTGGTAGGGTCTTCTTTATTACCTCCTTTATATATAGGTACTATATTTGCTTTTTTCCAATCTTCTGGAACTTTTCCTTCTTTCAAGGAACTACTTATTATGCCATGTATTTTGTCTGCCAGTTCATTTCTGCATTCTTTCAAAATCCAGTTTGCTATTTCATCTGGTCCATGCGATTTTCTAACATCAAGATCACTCAAGTGTTTCATTATTTCATTCTTTGTTACTTCTATTTCTTTCATAGGGGGTACTTTCTCTTTCCATTCGATCTCTTCCGGTTGTATATTCTCCCTTGTAAACACTGATTTAAAATGTTTGTTCATAATTTCCGCCATTTCTATTTCCTCTGTGTATCCAACTCCTCCTTGTCTTAATTTCTCCAAGTCTTGTTTGTTTTTCAGTTTGTTGTTTACAAATCTGTAGAATAGTTTTGGTTGATCTTTACATTTTTCTATGACATCTTTTTCATATTTTCTCTTTTCCTCTCTGCACGCTTGTACATATTTATTTCTATAACAAGTATATATTTTCCATTTTTCAGGTCTTTTGTCTTTCTTCAATTTGGTCCAAGCTTTGTCTCTTTTGTCTTTTAACACTCTACAGCTTTTGTTGTACCAGCACTTTACATATTCCTTTTCTTGTTTTTGTCTTGGGACATACTTTTCCACTCCTTTTTTATAAATTTTTGTCAAAATATTCCATTTCTCTTCTACTGTTGTATCTTCATTGTGTATTCTTTCCCAGTTTTCATTTTGAAAGAATTATCTTATTTTATCAAAATTTGCTTTTTCATACATCAATCTTCCTTTTCTATATTGTTCATTTCTTTTCATGTATTTTTCCTCATTTAGTTCTAGTTCTATCAATATGTGGTCACTTTTACTTATTGGTGCCTGGTATTCTATCTTTTCCACTATTTCAGGTTCTGATGTGATTATTAGGTCTAGTCTCGATGGTTCTTCTTCATTTCTATACCTAGTGTTCTCTTGAATCCATTGTGTCATTGTGTGGTCAATAATCATCTCAAGTAGAACATTTCCCCATGAGTCTTCTCCACCCTTTACTGTCATCTCTTCCCAGCAGATTTCTTTGCAATTAAAGTCGCCCATCATAACTATTCTTCCTCCATCTTCCATTATCTTGTTTAGTGTTATTCTTGTGTCTTCTAACATACTTTTATGTTCACTCTCTTCCCACGAGGCTGTTTTTAGGGGCACGTAGTTTATTACAAACTTTCTGCTCTTCTTATCTCTGTCTTCTACTTCTATCATAATCATCTCTACTCTGTTCTTTCCATAAGTGACACTCTTCACATTTATATCCTTCTTAGTCAGGAACATAACTCCACCCCCTTGTTTTATCTCTCTGTTTCTAATCCAATAATTATATGCATTGTGCCCTATGCTGTTGGGTGGTAGTGGACCTTTTAATTTTGTCTCAACAATTCCCATTATATCCGGATCTTTTTCCTTCAGATACTCGTTCAGTTCATTCAGTCCTGTTATTGATCCATCTATATTTGTGTAGGATACTCTTAACTTTCTGTTATTTCCATTGTATTCTCTCTTTCTTTTTTGTTTCTCTCTGTTGTGGTCCATTTCTTCAATTTCATTTTCACTACTCTCCAGTAGAATTCTTGTTTTTCTGACTCCGTTCTGGTCTCGTTTTTTTTTCTTTAGCTTCTTTCCTTTTCATTTTTTCTTCCTCTCTTTCCTCTTTATTCATTTCTCTTTTTATGATTTTATCCATACCTTTTTATATTGTTCACTTGCTGCTAGCTTCCCTGTCTTTGCTAAGATATTCTCTGCTGTTGTATGTGATCTGAATTTAATCTTAATTGGTCTGGTCTTATCTGTACTATACTTTCCGAGTCTAAACTTCTCTTCAATTTGTTTCATTATTTCAGGTTCATCTTCCGGAACTAATTCTAGTAATCTGCTTACTTTTTCATTTTCCTCATTGATTCTTGTGGTTCTATCTGGGTTATGTTTCTCTTCCATTCCTAATATAATCATACATTTCTTTTTATCTGCTAAGTCTCTTACAATATTCTCCTTCTGTCTCATCACTTTGATAACTGAGTCTTCAGTTTGCTCTTTCATTTGCTGTTTAATTATACCAGTAAATGCAACTTTACTATTTTACTGTATCTTCCTCCACCCCTCCCCTGTGCCTCTTTTGCTATTGCCTCTTTATTGTCTTTATTGTTCCTTTTTAATTCTTCATTCTCCTCTTTTACTTCTCTTAACTGTCTTTTTAGTTCTTCTATTTCATCAGTTAAGTTTTTGTTCGCCTTCTCTAGTTCTTCCAATATTTCAACCCTTGCCGCAATTTTTGACATTCTACCGAACCTAATCTCCCAATGTTCGGTCATTTGTTCAAGTTTTTCCTCCAGTTTTGCCAGTCGGGGGAGGTTGGTATCCGCCGCCCCCTCATTAAATCCTTGGAAATTATTATCCTCACCTTCCATTGAACTGCTCTTATCTATGTTTCTAATTTTTACATTTTTGTTAGTCCCATCATCAAAATCAAAATCATCGGTTCGTCGTTTGTTTACAAGCCGTCTGGTTTCTTGGACCAAATCCTCTCCTTCCTCATTTCCTTCCATTTCCCTCAGTAATCCCTCTCCTTCTCCTTTTTCCTCACTTTCCCACTACACCACGAGAAATCCCCCCTCTGTAAATACAATAGGTACTTCCTTTCCGTTGAGATCTACGAGAATTTCACTCTTTCTTCAGAACGTCAATCCTCGCCGTCCATCTAACGTACGTGTGTGTGTGTGTGTGTGCGTGTGTGTATGTGTATGTGTGTGTGTGTGTGTGTGTGTGTGTGTGTGTGTGTGTGTGTGTGTGTGTGTGTGTGTGTGTGTGTGTGTGTGTGTGTGTGTGTGTGTGTGTGTGTGTATTTGTGTGTGCGTGTGTGTGCGTGTGCGTGTATGCATTTGTACATGTGCATGTGTTCTGGGAACTCATTCTGCAATCAGATCTACAGTGACTAAAAAAAGTACCTGAGTAAAACGTGTGCGCGTGCTACTATTACTGGTACTACTACTACTACTACTATTACTGATACTACTACTGCTACTACCACTACTGCTACTTCTACTATTTTTTTTTTGTAAAACTACTACTTCTATTAATACTACTAATACTAATTTTACCACTACTCCTACTACTATTACTCGTACTACTACTACTACTACTACTACTACTACTACTACTACTACTACTACTACTACTACTACTACTACTACTACTACTACTACTACTACTATACTACTATTACTACTATTACTACTACTACTATTGTACTACTACTACTACTACTACTACTACTATTACTACTATTACTTCTTCTACTGCTACTGTTTTTACTACTTTTTTTTTTTTTTAATACAACCTCCACCCTCGTGGAACTGTGTGGTGGAAGCAGCAGGATCTGTCTCCCACAGACACAGTTCATTGGCCCCTCTCCCGCCAATAACTGTGGTCGACGACCCTTTTATTTATCTATTTATTTTTTAATAATGCCTAATACAAAAGTTCATTTATCCTAATGTCAACCACCGTCTGCTCAAAATCTAGGTTTTGTATATGAGCTGATTTGGGCGGTGGGGACCTGGTACCTTTCAGGCATAGGAGGGCTGATCTTAGGATTGAGAATGACAGTCTACATCTCATCCATGAAACAATGCTGCTTTTTGGTTATTGTTTCTTTTCAGCCATCGCCTCTGCCAGCCGAGCATAGAATGCCTTTGCTCTTACTTCATCATGTCGCATGCAAATGAATCCACCCTGCTTGCATATCATCGCATGGCCTGAAGTAAACTGTACACCACAGGAACATCTCTTAGGCAGCCCTCCCAATGGCCATCCATACCTCAGGGCAATGGCATCCGTGAATTCTCTTTTGTTTAAGGTGAATCCCTTTGCCCTGGTTGGTAGTGCTGTCAGCCAATTAGACGCCCCAACCTCCTGCGCCATTGTTATCTTTCTGTTTATACAATTTGATAACCAAGCTAGAAGTGCTTGAAGTTCCTCCTCTCTTCTCTTCCCTTTGAAACGTTTCTTCTAATTTCTCTGATATCCTCCATGTTAGTCTCCTTCCGTTGATCTTGTGACACGATGTTGTTTGTCAAAGAGGACGTGAGTTTCATGGAGTTTTGGAGTTCTATATCGGCAAGGTTTAGCAGGTTGGAGATGCCTAGCCCTCCCATTCCTGGTGGAAGTTCAATAAGTTTTCTTTCCTCTTCGTTTATTGTCCGTCCGTTGGTGATGGCCAGTATTAGCTCGTTTCTGATGGTTTCTTCAAGGGGTCTTAGTAGGTCGGTGATGTTCGGTACCGTCCTTAATATGTAGTTCCACTTATGTTTAACACCATATATGAATGCGGCATATGCCGCCTTCGTTTCGGTCTTTGCAAAGTTGGCTAGAAGCCTAACTTTCGCCACCCATTCGTTGACTTTCTTTTCAACATATTCCTTTTTAAAGGATTCTGAGCCGATCACTGCACTGAGATGTCTTTCCCCCTCTTTTGTTACTTTCACTTCACTGTTCTCAAATAGGACTTTGGCATTGTCAAAGTACGGCTTCACTATGAGGACAGACTTCTTTGCATTCGGAATGTAACCCAAGCCCGGGCCGTGTGCCAACACCAGATCCCACCACTTTTTTAAGTCAGCTACTTTTCCTGCCCCCGTGAGATCATCTGCATATGCTACCTGTTTGACCCTGGTGTCCTCATTGTATCCTCTGCTACCGGTGCATAAGACCGAGCACATACATTGCCATGGCCACCGGGTCTCCCTAAGTGGTGCCTTCCGCGGATTTGATTTCTTTTTTCTCAACCCTGTTGGTAACAAATAGGTTTACAGGTTCTCTGTATGTGTTCTCCACATACATGGCCAATATTGGGCATTTAATTTTGATGTTGTGTGTAGCCTCTCTATTTAAGTTGTTGAATGCGTTTGATGCATCGACTACTACTACTACTACTACTACTACTACTACTACTACTACTACTACTACTACTACTACTACTACTACTACTACTACTACTACTACTACTACTACTACTACTACTACTACTACTACTACTACTACTACTACTACTACTACTACTACTACTACTACTACTACTACTACTACTACTACTACTACTACTACTACTACTACTACTACTACTACTACTACTACTACTACTACTACTACTACTACTACTACTACTACTACTACTACTGGTACTACTATTACTACTACCACTACTGCTACTACAACTACTTCCACTAGTACAACTACTACTACTGAGGATTGATGGAATTACAATAGGGGATTTTTAAAACATATTTGGAAGAGGGGTGTGTGGTGGGAACTGAAGTTTTATGGTAGCTGGCTCTAGCCTTGCTGAGGGCTTGATCCAGGAACCAGGACGGGTATGTCAACTTCGAAAGTTGACTTTTGATGAGGTCTATCTCCTGGTCCAGGAATCTAAAACTAAAAGTCCTGAAAGCTCTCAGAAAAAGGCCGGAGGCAAGACTCTTCTTGACCTTGTCGGGATGGTTACTGAAAAAGTGGAGATAACTATCTGAATGGGTAGGTTTCCTATAAACTGTGAAAAATAAATCTCCATCAATCCATCTAATCAAAATTTCTTAGAAAGGAATTGTTGGCCGTCTTCCCATTCGGTTTTGAGTTTAATGTTGGGGGATAATATGTCCAACTTGTCCAGAAATACCTCAAACGAACCCCACCTATCATCTCACGCTGAGAAAATGTCAACAACATAACGGAACCACATCATCTCAGGCGGTTTGATGGCGGGTAACAGAACGCATTCAAAGTACTCCATGTACAAGTCGGCCAAAACAGGAGATAAAACAGAACCCATGCTGCAACCGAATTTCAATCTAAAGGATAGTCCTGGAAAGAAAATACATTGGAAGAGACACAAAGGCGAACTAAATCAATGATTTTGTTGACTGAAAGCCCCCTTCCTGAAACGGTTGATGTTAGTGAAGAGAGAGGTTATGTCAAGACTGAGTAACTCGGCATCCTGTATTTTGACATTTTTAATTTTAGAAATGAAATCTAAGGAATTTTAATGTGAGAGTTGGAAAAGTTGCCAACAAAAGGTCTGAGAGCCATTTGGAAATTTCACTCGTACAGGGGCCTCGATTAGCAATAGTAGGCCTCAAAGGATATCAGGTTTGTGAACCTTCGGAAGACCATAAAAGTAGGGGAGCTTGGAATTTGTGATCTTCAAATTATCAATGCAATTATCCACTGAAATCTTGCGAACTTGTTAAATTTAGCAGCTGATATCTTAAGGGGGTTATTGTTGAGCTTTTCGTAGGTATCCGAGTCATTTAGCAAATCACAGGCTTTCTAAACATAATCCGGAAGTTCAAAAATAACAATTTGGCCCCCTTTGTCTGCTTTGGTAATAATGATGTTATCTAATTCCTTCAAAGCTGACTAGGGACATGGAGGGAAAGAGGAAGGGGCAAAGGGAGGAGTGGAAGAAAAAGGGAATGAAGAAAGGAGAGGGGGAACGCCGAGGGAGAGGCGTGGGAGAGGAGCGGAGCCCCACAGTACGACCTCGAATACGTCGGCCCCATTGTGT
>NW_027467711.1:2516005-2521005 GCF_046742065.1 Oratosquilla oratoria
CTTTACTGAAATCGGGTATTTTAGAAACACAAGTATCTATTTTAAATTTATTAGTAGTTTGAATCTAAGTTGTGATCGCTATTTGCAACAGTTTCACCGACTTCTACATCGGTTATCATGCTTTCGTGGCCAGTGATCAATAGATCGAGTAAGTTTCCATGTCTTGTGGGCTCTTTTACATGCTGAACTAAGTAATTGTCACCGAGAAAATCAATCAAGTGAATACCCATAAGGCCATGTTCAAGGGTCATCCAATCAATGTAAGTAAAATTGAAATCATCCATTATCAATAAATCCCGGTTGCAGAAACTAGACAGTTCTTGAAATAACAGTTTGTCGCCTATATATTACACCTACATTAATTTTTTGTCCATTTGTTTGGGTTAATTCTACCCACAAACTAGCATATGCACCCTATTTCACTTTCTCTAAAACACAAGCATGGACATTGTTTTTAACGTACAACAGAACACTTCCACCTTTCTTGTAGTTTCTATCCTGATGAAAGTGTTTAAATCCCGCAATATTAAATTTAGTTTCAAACTCTTTTCTATTTAACCATGTCTCGGTTATTCCTATCATATCGAGATTTTCGCTTGTGACATACGCCTGAATTTCTTGAAATTTGTTCCTAATACTACGAGCATTAAAGTACATGGATTTAAGAAACTCGTGATTATTTCTTTTTGACACGTTTAGAGTTTCAATATCTTGCCTTACATTATAATTTTGTTCTTTATTGACACCTTGCTCTATATTGATATTTGATGCTTCAGTGACATTCAATGCCTCATCAATATTTCTCCCATCAAAATTAACATTTACCCCATCACGGACATCTGGTCGCTCACGGTCATCCGATCTCTTTTGTACACTTTGTCCCCCTACGTCACCGCGTTTCACACCGACCTCCCGTCGTTCATTGACATTCTGTCCGGCATCTCTTCCTAAAATTATATTTTGTCCTCCAGTTGCATTATATCCTACCGTGATATTTTGTCTTCCACTATCATTACATCCCATCGTGATATTTTGTCCTCCACTGTCATTACATCCCATCGTGATATTTTGTCCATTGACATTTTGTCCGCCTTCCCTTCCTAAAATTATATTTTTTCCTCCACTGACATTATATCCTACCGTGATATATTGTCCTCCACTATCATTACATCCCATCGTGATATTTTGTCCTCCACTATCATTACATCCTATCTTAATATTTTATCCTCCACTGTCATCACATCCCATCATGACATTGTGTCTTTTGACATTACAACCTAATGTAACATTTCGTTCTCTACTGGCATTATATCCTAAAATTATATTTTGTCCTATACTGGCATATTGTTCTACATTAATGCTATACTCTACTCTGTTTTCCCCAGTTCACTCTATATTCCTATCCATTTGGGTTTCTACCCAAAAAAAGGAACTAGTTCATTACAAACTCCCACAATGAGGTTTGTAAGAACATCTTTGCCTCTGCGGGTAAGATGGATACCATCAGAAGCGTAAACGTCATAACGCCTAGAAAAGAGATACCAAGTATCAAGAAAGTGGTATCCCAGTTGTGTGCACAATCATGATACCCTCTCATTGATCCCTATGGCTCTACTGTTCCAACAAGAGTCTGCGTAGATCCTCGGGAGGATCCCACAGACTACGTGACGGCCCCCACGTTCCTTCATCTCCTGAAGGAGGACCTTGTAATTCCGAACAAGTTCCTCTGATCTCACCCTACCCACATCGATACTTCCCGTATGAACAATCGTAACCGTGTTCGTCCGTCTTTGCTCCCTGATGGTCTGGGTACAATCGGTGATCCCACGGCCCGGTTGACATACAAGTTTGCAATGTTGTTTGGTCTTCCGCTGCAGGATGTCGTTATAGCCTCGCACCATGGAGTCCCCCACCACAAAGAACTCCTGATTTTCAGCCACTTCATCCTACAGCAGAGCAAAACGATTGGGTAGAGCCAGCGGTTGCTCCACAGGGCACCCGTTTACCGAACGCGGGCTCGACAAATGGGACCCCACATACATACATATATGTATGCATGAAGATGTCATCAATGGACGTGTAGTGAAGATATTGAAATTTTAGATATTCTCTCTTTTTTCAGTCTCCTTGGCATTCCCTAAACAGCGAAATGAATGTCAGGACCAACTAATCTCCTTTTAGTGCCGAGTGCCAATTTATGTTTATTGTAGTCACCGTTAGACCATTTTATTCATCTAAGTATCACTACATGCTGGTGTGACAGGATCACCCAGAATCCTGAGCAGTTCTGGATAACTGTTTGATCTACGTTGAACTCTCCGAGCTGTCGTTCACTCACTCGGTGTTCCTCTGCCCATCCAGACCCTTGGATAGGGATAGTATAATCACTTGTTCCCCTGACGCCATCTTGCATTTATCGTTTGCAGCCTCGTTGTCTTCCCGCCGGTCAATTCGGCCGTCAATGAGAGGTTAATTTATGATAACAATGACACTGAATATGTGATCAAGTATATTCAATCTGCAAGTTTGGTCAGCGACTCCGGTCGACGAGCTCGGTCGGTGAATTAATTCGGGGAATTTGGTCGACGAGTTCAGGTGGTGATTCCAATCGTGTTGGTTGGCAACAATGTAAATGATCGGAGATTCCGGGTCACAGTTTTATTGAACAGCGAAATAAATACACCACTAAGTACACCACTATCGACTACCACTCACTCACAGAGCTCGCCTCAGAATCTAATGCGCGTTACTCTGGAACTGACGGCGTCTCCGAGAGTTTCTTTTCACTCAATTTATTTTCTATCTCACAAGTGAATATAATCATCTGAGTTTAGAAAGAATAAAACAGCAAAAGGAGGAGTAGAGGGCAGACGACCATTAGGGAGACCCAGGTACAAATGGATGGATGGAGTAAGGAAGGACGTGGAGAGGGTGGCACCAAGAAAGGACTGGAAAGAATTGGCAGAAGATAGAATTATCTGGAGAGACATAGTGAAAGCAGTCATTCACCAAAATGTGTGACTTACAAACACATAGGCATGTACAAGAGTTTACGGACACACACACGCACACACACACACACACACACACACACACACACACACACACACACACACACACACACACACACACACACACACACACCACAATAGTTCACACCCATAAAATTGCGTGTATGTATATATATATATATATATATATATATATATATATATGTATATATATATATATATGTGTATATATATTATATATATATATATACATATATGTATATATATATGTATAATACATATGTACTGTATATATACATATATATATATATACATATATATTTTTTATATGTATATATATATATATATACATATATATATATATATACAGTATATATATATATAAAATATGTACAGGTAGTTACTTGAACATACGTTTGTAGAGTAAAGAGAGCAGTTAGTTTATCACTTCCAACGGTTTGAAGGCCATTTATTCCGACATTCCCTGTATTTCCATTATAGATGCTGCTGTGCCAAATACAAAGTGGTTTGATCAAGTTCTGATCGAAAATTTATTCTGCTCAAGAATATTGTTTCTATCTAAATAACAGTTTCAATGAGTTACTAGAACCTACCAGAACTTAGAAATCGCTTTTGAAACAAATGAAGTTTCCTTCAGCCGAATAAAAGACCCTAAAAATAATAAGTAACACATGGTCGGTGTGTTACTGTTTTGCTGTATTGCCTGCAACAAGAGGAGTGTGTGGATTTAGGGATGACCTTTCGTCCACAGTGTACTCTGATCAGAGGGGAGTTCATTGAATTCTAATATGAATATATTGAGTGTGTTTCACACGACCATAGTCCTCATAAAGAGAAATGGTTTTTGGAATATATATGTGTATATATGTACTCGTATGCATTCATTTATGTACGTATATATGTTCGTATGTATATATGTATGTATGTATGTATATATGTATGTATCTATGTATGTATATATATATGTATTTATGTATATATGTATGTATGTATTTGTACATATATGTATATACGTATGTATGTACATATGTATGTGTATATATGTAAACATGTATACCCTTGTATACTAACGCCAGAGGTTTAACTGGTGTTGCATTGCCAGGCCCGGCTCGGACAGGTAATGTCCTTTTTGCCCTGAATAGGCGGTTGGCCTAAACAAGGCGAGCTCGCTGTGGTTGGACTCGCTTCTCACCTTCTCACCAGACGCCTGTTAGGCCATGGCCTGTCAGCTGCCGGTGCCACGTTTACAATTCTCTCCCCACTCCGTTCTATCCATTTGATTCGGTTGGACTCGCCATTGAGGTAATTTGTTCAACTCGTTCAATGTGCGAAGATAAACATTAAGTATTGGCCATAGAGTAACTATAATGTAAAATTGAGTTGTATATCGATATATCTCACTCTGTCTCTCTCTCCCACGCAGCATATATTTCTGTCTACCTTCCCCTCCCCCGTCATAGCCCCCCCTCTCTCTCTGTCTCTCTCTCTCTCATCTCTCTCTCTCTCTCTCTCTCTCTCTCTCTCTCTCTCTCTCTCTCTCTCTCTCTCTCTCTCTCTCTCTCTCTCTCTCTCTCTCTCTCTCTCTCTCTCTCTCTCTCTCTCTCTCTCTCTCTCTCTCTCTCTCTCTCTCTCTCTCTCCCTCTCTCTCTCATCTCTCTCTTTCACTCTCTCTCTCTCATCTCTCTCTCGTCTCTCGTCTTTCTCGTCACGTTCCCATCTCTCTCTCGCTTTCTCTCTCTCTCTCTCTTTCCCTTATCTCCTACTTTCTCATTTATTAACTGCGTGTGTGGACATTTAAATGTTTTATTTCAGCGAGCGTCAAATGCGCTACCAAACGTTAAGATTAATAAATAAAAATTCATCAAACGTCATCCATACTTGTGCCCGCCGGAAAGATTAACGTGCATAGCGGGTCTTGTCTTGTAGACGTTGCTTAGGTTTGGCGAGGTCACTTTTTGCAAATGAGGT
>NW_027467711.1:2541005-2558505 GCF_046742065.1 Oratosquilla oratoria
TTAAGATATATAACAAATATAGAGTAAAGGAGTTAGTGAAGCTGATAGTTATAAAAGTAAGGTTGATGAATTCTATGTAAATTATGTTTGTGCGTCCAATAAGTTACTTTGAAATTGTAGCTGTATATACAGTATACAAATGATTCGCTTAAAATATATAACAAGTATAGAATAGACGAGTATGTGTACATGTTAACATATGCATATATACACAAAGTTGATGAATCGTACATAGATTATGTTTTTGCATCTAATGAGTTATTCTAAAATTGTAGCTTTACATACAATATACAAATGATGAGCTTAAGAAATGTATAATATGTATGTCTATGCCAAGATATATCTACATGCATATATTGGTGATGCGTGGCAGGCAGGCAGGCAGGCGGGCAGACAGGAGATTGTTTTTCAGTCATGTTGTGTGTGCAAGTTATGACAGCTAAGAGGAGCGGGGAAGAAGATTGATTGATTGGGAAGATAAAATAAAGAGAAAAGACACAACGATCAAGAAAAAGAAAAAAAGTGATAATTGGTGCTGCCGCGATCTGAAAGTAGAGAGATGGAAGGAAAATAATGATTACACGTAGATAACTTGCATATGCAATTGGTGATACAAGGTAACTTGCGAGTCCTGAGAAGGAGAGATACAGTCAAAGACTTAGCAGCATATATAGAGCGAAGTGTGTGTGTGTTTAATTGGGAATAATATTCCCACGGGCTTTTAGGGTGAGCCCGTTTGGGGGGTGATTAAATGTATAAGTGTGTGTGTGGCTGTGGCCACGCCCACTCATACATTCACTAGATGTGCATGCCTATGTGATATAGGTATGCACATCCCGGTGAATGCATCCTTTCTAACATGAACAGCGTATTCATATAATAAAGTGTATAACGTGTGAAATATAAAATATAAATTTAAGGGGGGGGGAGGCTGACACTCCACCAGCCGACGCAGTTCGTATTGACTTAAGTGGCTGCATAGGCGGCGCACAAGACCCTCAGATGTTGTCGGAGGCCCTCTCCTCAGAAAAGCAGTTGCAGGGCAATGCTTGAGGTAGTGATCTAGGGTGGCATCTGGGTGGCTGCAGTGATGACATCTTCTTTCTCCAGCTGTCGGGTTGTTCTTGATTTGCCAGTAACAACGGTCCTCCAGTCGAAGACGGAAGAGCAGAGTTTCCACTTTTCTTGATTAGCCAGTAACAACGGTCCTCCAGTCGAAGACGGAAGAGCAGAGTTTCCACTTTTCTTGGTGTGGAGCTCGTAGTCTGTGACTGCCCTGTACCACCTCGCCCTTTCTGATACCTCTGCCTCCAGTCTGTGCTGAAGGAACCGTTGTACCTGGTTAAGAGCCCTGGTGCGTATGCGCAACTGATTTCTGCTGAGAGGGACGACAGTATCGACTTCGGGTCTATGGCGCGCCGCTTCTGCTGCGACGTCGGCTAGCTCGTTTCCTGGGACGCCTATATGGCTCGGCACCCAGTTGAGCGTAACACTCCTGCCTTGCTGATGTAGCTTCACCAGGAGTGCTAGGATGTAGGTCAGAAGGCGTACATTGTCGCTGGGCTGTGTGGATTCCAAGCTGCCTAGAAGAGACTGTGAATCCGTGTGGATCACTACAGGACCAGCTCGAGATATTAGAGCATGCTCTAACGCTCCTTGGACCGATATGGCCTCAGCTTGGAGAATGGACGCATGATCAGATACTCTCCTGCCGAAGGTCAAACCCTCCGTCACAAAAGCAGCCCCCGCACTACGGGGCCTGTTGGGGTCTACGGAGCCATCCGTATAATAGACCGCCATTCCAAGTTCCGACAGTGCGCGGATGCCTTGTAGGGCCTGCGCTCGTACTCTTTCCTGATCACATAACTTCTTCGTACTGGGAAGCTTTGTCACAACGAAGGTTGCAGGTAGTGGGGACTTGAACTCTGGGTGAGGAGAGTCCCTACCCTTCTCAAGGAGAGCACTGGTGAGCCTGAAGGAGTCCAGTAGCCCAGCCGCATGAGATAGCCAGGTACCGGAGATTATCCACCCGTCCCAGAGCTATCACAAGGCTCTGACATCAGCTCAGTTATCCTGGGGCTCTGGACTATCTTGGCAAGAAAGTCGACCTCCAGCCTTCTGACCCGTGATGTTAATGAAGGCAATGAAGCCTCCATCTGGAGGTTAACAATCTTATTCCAAGGTTGAGCTCCCAGGATAATCGTATATATATATATATATATATATATATATATATATATATATATATATATATATATATATATATATATATATATATATACATACATATATATATATATACATATATATATACACATATGTATATATATATATGTTAGAGTAAGAACACGTACCTAGGGATTACGCGTAATCCCTGAATGTTTATTCGGTGAGTACGCGTAATCTCCGTTTCACTAACCGTTTATTCAGTGAATACGCGTAATCCCCGTTACACTAACCTAACCTAACCTAACCTAACCTTAGGTTAGGTTAGGTTAGGTTAGGTTAGTTTAGGTTAAGTTAGGTTTGGTTAGGTTCGGTTAGGTTCGGTTAGGTTCGGTTAGGTTCGGTTAGGTTCGGTTAGGTTCGGTTAGGTTCGGTTAGGTCAGGTTAGGTTAGGTTAGGTTAGGTTAGGTTAGTGAAACGGGGATTACGCGTATTCACTGAATAAACATTCAGGGATTACGCGTAATCCCTAGGTACGTGTTCTTACTGTAACATATATATATATATATATATATATATATATATATATATATATATATATATATATATATATACATATATATATATATATATATATATATGTATACATATATACATATATATATATATACATATATATATGTATATATATATATATATATATATGTATGTATATATATACGTATATATATATATATATACGCATATATATATATGTAAATATATATAAATATATATATATATGTATATATATATATATATATATATATATATATATGTATATATGTATATATATATATATATATGTATATATGTATATATGTATATGTATATATATACATGTATGTTTGTGTCAATTGACATTTGGAATTAAACTCTTCTGCTGGGATTCGAACCCTTGCCTGAGCGGCTTGCTTCTTTACAAGACAAGGACCGTATGGAGTAGTGGATACGGTCCTTGTCTTGTAAAGACGCAAGCCGCTCAGGTAAGGGTTCGAATCCCAGCAGAAGAGTTTAATTCCATATATATATATATATATATACATATATACATATATACATATACATATATATATACATATATATATATATATATATATATACATATTTATATATACACATATGTTCAACAAAAACCCACTGTGTTGGATAAGAAGAAATGAAATAAAATTAATTCCATATATTTCGATCACGGACTGTGATCCTCTTCAGTGGAATACAGAAAGGTAGAGCAAATGGCATGTCTTATATACAATAAGAATAAGGGACAAGGGTAGGACTCAGGTAGCATCTAGTACTTTGCGGGGCAGGTCACCCGCCTTCACCAACGATGGTAACAATTTGTTGACTGCCCAGGTGGTAAGGCAGTCAGGTGACCACTGTCCATATGACATATTAAAATTTGGAAATTTGTTAATCAGGGATGATTCTATTATTTTTCTTTTAAAACTGCATTTTGAATTAAAAATAATCTTTGCCTCATTCCAATCCATATGATGGCCTTCCTTGTCTACATGTTGGAAGACAGCGGAATTATGTTGTGCGTATTTAATTGAATTTTTATGTTCTTTCATCCTAGTATATAAATCTCTACCTGTTTGTCCCCAATATACATTGTTACAATCAGAGCAAGGGAGTTTATATACACCTTGATGTATTTCTTCTCTAGGTCTTTGATGTACATTGACTATTTTCTTAAACAAATTATTGGGATAACTAAAAACAATTTTAATATCTTCCTGTGGAAGAAATTGAGAAATGTCATTTAAGGATCTATTATAAGGCAATTTAATACAGTTTTTGTCCCAACTGAAGTTCTTACTGGAATGGGAAGTGGATCCAAAGTAACTAGTTTTGGCTTTACTTAGGGCTTTATTTAGAAACCAATCAGGATACCCTATTCTTTTTAATTGATTCCTGATGGTCGTTAATCTCCATTTCCAAATGATGTGGACTACATAATCTAAGTGCCCTCAGGAAAAGACCTGAGGCAACACTATAATTAATTTTATCAGGATGGTGACTGAAAAAGTGCACATAACTCCCCGTATGTGTGGGCTTTCTGTACACAGTGAAGGACAATTGGTCCTGATGCCGTATTAATAGGATATCTAAAAATGGTAGTCTATTATCCACCTCCCATTCAACTTTGAATTTAATATTAGTGGCTAAGTTGTTTATTTGTTCAAAGAAAGCATCAAAAGATCCCCATTCGTCATCCCAAATCGTAAAGATATCGTCCACATACCTATACCAAAACATTCCTTGTGGCTTAATGTCTTGTAAAAGCACTGTCTCGAAATACTCCATATATAGGTTAGCTAACACTGGGGAGAGATTAGATCCCATTGAACATCCGAACTGCTGTTTATAATATTGATCTTTAAATGAGAAGGTATTAGTGTTAGCACATAATTCCGTTAGTTTAATGATTTTGCTGACAGAGATTGGTAGTTGGTCCCGATAATTTTGTAATTTTGTTTCTAAGAAAGCTAAAACCTCAGCTACGTTGATGCAGGTGAACAGAGAAACTACATCAAGACTTAGTAATTTTCTCTGCCCAGATAAATGATGATTCTTGATCTTACTTATGAAATCTTCTGAATGTTTTATATGCGAGTCGGAAAAGCACCCTACAAATTGTGATAAAATGTTCGTGAGCCATTTTGATGTCTTACTCGTACAAGAATTTCTATTTGAAATGATGGGTCTTAGGGGAACACTTTCTTTATGAATTTTTGGGAGTCCATAGAAATTAGGTAGTTGTGGGTTTATGACTAATAAATTATTATTAAAAAACTCTTTTCCCACGATATTGCGTGCTCTTCTATTGAATTCCGAGGCAGTACTTTTGAGAGGGTTTTTAGTTAGTTTTTCATAAGTCCTGATATCATTTAAAAGGTCAAAGGCTTTGCTTTCATATTCTAACTGATTCAGAATAACTATTTTCCCTCCCTTATCAGCACGGGAAATGACGACATCTTTACGATTCGTGAGACTGTCTACTGCTAACTTATATTTTATTTCATTTCTTCTTATCCAACACAGTGGGTTTTTGTTGAATCTTTACGAATGTGTTACGACATTACTTTATAGTTATATATATATATGTATATATATATATATATATATACATACATATGTGTGTGTGTGTGTGTGTGTGTGTGTGTGTGTGTGTGTGTGTGTGTGTGTGTGTGTGTGTGTGTGTGTGTGTGTGTGTGTGTGTGTGTGTGTGTGTGTGTGTGTGTGTGTGTGTGTGTGTGTGTGTGTGTGTGTGTGTGTGTGTGTGTGTGTGAAAACAGATAAATATGGAGGTGAGGTGGCAAAATGAAACGTCAAAGCTAAAGTATGGTGCTTTATTCAGTACCAGACGTTTCGACCTCTTGGGCCTTCCTCAGTGGACTGAATACAGAATAAGAATAAAAGTCCGTCATTCATGTAAGCTGTTGACGGACTTTGATTCTTATTCTATATTCAGTCCACTGAGGAAGGCCGAAGAGGTCGAAACGTCTGGTTCTGAATAAAGCTCCATACTCTAGCCTTAACGTTTCATTTTGCCACCTCACCTCCATATACACACACACACACATATATATATATATATATATATATATATATATATATATATATATATATATAATATATAATACATTTATATACATATAAATATATATATATATATATATATACATATACATATACTTATATATACGTATATATATATGTATGTATACGTATATATATATGTATGTATATATATATATATATATATATATATGTATGTATGTATGTATATATGTAAGAGGCCGGTAGTTGTACGAATGGAAATGAGCTAGGGCATTAGAATAATTCCATTCTTAAATCAACCAGACTTAAGACCAGTGACAGGAATCAATGAATCCTTAGATAACATTTCTATCTTAGATAGCGTGACCGAGCGGTCCAACCCTACAGAAAGTAAAACAATTTGTGAACCCAACTCAGAAGTTCAGGAAATCCCAGAGATTACTAAATTATCATCCACAGATGCCTTGAGAATTGCAGATTGCGGATTAACAAGGTCGACATTGTTACATCCCATGTCAATTAATAAGGTTGAAGTGTGTTTGAAAGGAATCAGTGTAGACTCTGAAGTAATTACAGTCCCAGAATCAGTTAAACTTAAAGGATTGAAGTGGGACTCAGGGATTTATAAGACAAATAAGAACAGAGTAGAAGTATTAGTAATTAATACTATGAATAAAGAGATAGTTTTAAAGAAAGGTACACAAATAGGATATATTCAGGTGTGTACTAAACCTATTAAGATTTTAAATGAGAATAGTGAGGAGATAGAATTACCAACTTCATCAATTTGTTCAGTTCAAGAAGGAATAGACTTAAGAAATAGATATAAAGAATTATTACAATCAACTAATTGCCCTGAGTTGGATGAAGCTTTATTTGCTTTGCTTATGAAACATAAAAAAGCAATTGCTTTGCCGGGGGACGCCTTAGGCAAAACAACTGTTTTAAAACATCACATTAAGTTAAAACCAGGAACACAACCTATCTACATACCAGCCTACAGAGTTCCTCACCCTAAATTAGCTGTAGTAGATAAACTCATCACTGAAATGCTATCACAGGATATTATTGAACATAGTAAAAGCGAGTGGAATTTTCCGTTGATCTTGGTACCAAAGTCTGATGGGACTATGCGACCAGTTATTGATTACAGGGAATTGAATAAGCACACCATTCGTGACAGGTTACCATTACCCATTATCGGTGACATTTTGAGAAGTTTGGGAACTGAGAATAGATATTTTAGTACTATAGATATCAAATCAGCTTTTTGGCAAATAGAATTGCGTGAAGATTCAAGAGAGTTTACAGCATTTTCTACTACAACAGGACATTATGAGTTCAAGAGAATGCCATTTGGGTTATGTAATAGTCCATTAACTTACATGAGATTAATGAATACTATTCTAGATGGATTGTTAGGAAACACTGCCAGTGTATTTCTAGATGACATTTTAATAGTTTCTCAGACTGCAGTGGAGCACTTTAAGAAATTAGATTTGATATTCTTAAGACTAGGAGAAGCTGGGTTAAAAGTAAAACTTGAAAAATGTAAGTTTTTGCAAGACAGTGTAATTTACTTAGGACATAAGATAGACAGACACGGGCTGAGTACAGTAAATTCAAAGGTGGACGCTGTCAAGAATTTTCCAGTTCCGACCAATGTAGACAAGGTTAGGAGCTTTTTGGGATTAACAGGATATTATAGAAAATTCATTCAAAGTTATGCTGACATTGCTAATCCACTAAGTTCATTGTTAAGAAAGGACTCAAAGTTCATGTGGGGACCTGCGCAACAGCAAGCTTTTGACAAGTTGAAAGATAAACTCACGAGTTCACCTATTTTAATTTTTCCCGACTATGAAAAAGAATTCATTCTTTGTACTGATGCGTCTGACATAGGGTTAGGAGGCATACTAATGCAAGAGAGAAATGGAACTTTGAAACCCATAGCTTACACATCCAGACTTTGTAATAGTGCGGAGAGAAACTATTCTATAACTGAAAGAGAAACTTTAGCAGTAATTTATTCTTTAGAAAGTTTTAGGGATATGATACTAGGGTATCCCATCAGAGTTTGGACACTGATCACACAGCTATTCATAACTTATCTAAGCATAAGAATCTTAGAGGCAGACTTGCTAGATGGTTTGCGATACTCCAGTGCTATAATGTTCAATTTGAATATATTCCGGGTAGAAGGAATGTAGCAGATTCACTTTCTAGAAACATTAGTCAACCAATGACTGGGACTGGGTGGATTAATTTTGTTTGTAGTATAGAAGAATTAGTAACTTTAGATGAAGAAATGCTAATAAGAGAACAGAGAGATGATGAGACATGTGATTCAATAATCAAGCATTTGATGAACCCAAGAGGAGATCCTCCAAAGCTACCAAAGGGGTATAAGATAGAGGAATTTCATTTGATTAATGGAATTTTGTATAGGAAAACATTTGTAAATGGGAAAGATATTTCTAGAGGTCAAGTAAATCAGTTGGTTATACCACAAACTCTGGTAAATGAGATATTGAAGTTACTTCATGATAGTGATTGTAGTTCACATCCTGGAAAGGATAAAACTTATAGACAAGCACAACTTAAATACTTTTGGCCAGGAATGAAGAAAACTATATATGATTATATATCCAATAAGATACATACTCTTCAAAGTATTCACCAAAGAGTTAGGAAACATATGCAGGTGTATTCACAAGAGATGAAGGAACAACAACACAAAATAGCTCATAAACTAGAACTGAAAATTGGAGAATTAGTAATGGTCAAACTAACCTCACCCAATAATAAACTTTCACCAAGGTACACTGGTCCATATAGGGTAATTGATTCTGCAGGTGGAAACAAGTTTAAACTTAAACATTTAGAATCAAGAGAAGAATTGATAGGACATTTAGACGACATAAGGAAAATTAGCTTGCAGATCTATGAAGATGATTATAGTAATACTTTGTGCATAAATGTTAATAACCCTGGAGAATATGGAGAATATTATAATGATATTTTTCAAGAGTTGAACATTAATCTTGATGTATTTTACAGATGAAAACTGCCTTATTAATAATATTAAGTTTGGTGAGTGCCATGGACTGGAATCCGATTCGTCCTGGAGCATTGGGACATCATCAAGGTAACCTAATCTTGGTTGATAAGGTAGTAAGAGTAATTCTTGATTATAAAAATGTAACCAAAATTAAAGAAAATGTGGACTCCATTAATAATAGTTTGCAAATATTAAAACAGAACATTTCCAATAAAGATGTTAAAGATAGACTTGAAAACAAAATAAAGGAAATAGAGGATAAATTGCACATCATAGGTTCAAATTTCAAAAGCAATGTTAGACAAAAGAGAAGTGCAATAGTAGTGGCTTTAGGAGCTCTTGCTGGATTGGGAATTGCCAGTTTTGCCTTCCTTGCTGACTTGAAAATTTCAATAAATACATTAAAGGAGAAAGTTGGAAAAATTGATGAATTACAAACAAGCATTAAAAACATTGAGGAAATGATCTCTGATATTTCAGATAACTTAGAGAATCTCAGCTTGAAACAAAGTGAACAAGATAATACGATGCAACTTTTCTTGTTACTCAATACTATGCATTTGAAATTATCTGAGATGCAAGTTCAGTTGGAATCTTTTGTACAGGATTTAGTTATGGCAAATTCGGGTCAAGTAACTTCTTCTCTCCTTCCAATACCTCAACTTATAAAGGTAATTAAGTCAGCAAAGAAGGATTGGAACTTTAAACCTTTCTTTGAAGAAGCTAATGTAGCATTATATTATCCATTGCTAAACTCCTACCTTAATGTTACTTCAGTTATTATTGAAATCCCGTTCTCTTCCAACCTAAGATTTAACTTATTCAAATTGAAACCCTTCCCATTGAAGGTAAATGGTTCATTTTATGAAGTAGATATTCCAATTGTAGACCCAATCAATTATATCCTTTCTGTAGACAATCTGAAGGAGAGCAGAGTCTCTAATGACAAGTTGAAGGAGTGTAGAAGATTTAATAGGAATCTTTACCTCTGTCATTCTTCCATGTTTGTGTTCCGTGAAGCTTTGAAAAATTCATGTGAAGCCTCTCTGGTTAGGAATATGTCTGTTATGAACAATTGTCATTACCAACGAATTTTGGTAGACCAGATCCCTCATTGTAACATACAAGGATCTCATTACCTGTTTTTCCCTAACAAGACCAAGGTATCAATAAATTGTCCCGGGTTGAGTCCTAAATTAGATTTGGTTGAAGGTCTTGTCTCTATTCAAGATAACTGCGAATTGCATGCAGACACTATTTCCACCATTTCTAATACCCTTAATACAATGCATATAACCGATGACACCTACATTTCAACCTTCAACTTCACATTGCCTGAAAACTCTCCTCCCTTGAAAATTAAGAGAAGACCATTGTCAAGATCTCCCTCAAATGATTTACATATATACTACCAATCTTTATCATACCCTTACTTTCAGTGTTAGTGGCAGCACTGATTGCCTTTGTTGTATTCCGGAGGTTGGCTCTGTCAAAGCAAATCAACCATGTAACCGCTTAATTCAATACCTTATATATATTGACATGCATGTTATTCACATTTATAAGTATTATGTTTATGTATTATTCCCAATTTATTGCATGAATGATGTATTTTGGAGGGTAGCTTAACAATTACGCAAGGGTAGATTAGCTTATTCTAGAAATATATTAGCGAGCCTGTAAGAGGGAAATAAGAAATTGGTCGGGACGACCAAGGGTAGCTGCCGAGCCCTGTAAGAGGCCGGTAGTTGTACGAATGGAAATGAGCTAGGGCATTAGAATAATTCAGACTCGACGCCTGCTCGAGGGCGACGTTATGTCTATGTAAACACACCGACGGTGGTGACTGTTTTATAATCGATGATGTAATCAAAACTCTGTAAGCGCAGGTTAGCTTCGTTTGACTAATGCTGAGGTAAACGATATTGCTAGTGGCATTGCAATGGCTTTCCGGATTGGTGCAAGGTGGAGAAGGAGAAAAAAACTATTGGTGCATGAATTCAAAGTCACGCCCATAAGGAGTGACATTTATTTCAGAAGTCACAGGAGATTGGATTAGAAAAATTAGTGACGTCAGACGAAGGTAGCTTAGCGTAGGATACGGGATCTAGGGAGACGATGTAGAGAGACGAGAGAAAGAGATCCTGAGTGTAACAAGACGGTGAAATTACAGTGAAAGAAGAAAGAAAATTCACCACCCTTTTATTAACCCAAAGGACGAGAACTAGGCACGGGCCTATTGAAATTAGAAAATAGTGAGACTACAGGAAATACAAGGCATTGGGCCTACTGCTTAAGAGGAACTTGAACATTTAGTGAAACTCACGTAACGAAGGCAAGGGGCCTCGAGACGAGTGGTATTACAAGTCAAATATAAGGGTAAAGGTCGAAGACCGACAGTGGTGGTGACAGTGGTGACAAGGGGTGGTGAAAATATATATATATATATATATATATATATATATATATATATATACATATATAAACATAAATATATATATATACACATATATATAATATACATATGTATATATATATGTACATATATGCATACATATATATATATAATATATATATGTATACATACATACATATGTATATATATATACATATATATATATATATATATATACGTATATATACATATGTATTTATATATATATATATATATATGTATATATATATATATATATACATATATACATATATTAGTATAAATGGCAGTAAGTTTTCTTGTAGACATGTTCGATTGAAGACCAGAGCTAATTCAATATCCACTATCTTCTTAGTGATTTTCTCAATTTTTCTAATAGTTTGTTTGATTCTTGAGGGGAGGTCAAACACAATACTTCCGAGATCCATGATGTTATTGTAACGAAAAACATAACACAAAATATATATACAAGCTTTTGGTTGAGTCATCCAACCATCTTCATATGTAATCTCACTTACCTGAAGATGGTTGGATGACTCAACCGAAAGCTTGTATTTATATTTTGTGTTATGTTTTTCGTTACAATAACATCATGGATCTCGGAAGTATTGTGTTTGACCTCCCCTCAAGAATCAAACAAACTATTAGAAAAATTGAGAAAATCACTAAGAAGATAGTGGATATTGAATTAGCTCTGGTCTTCAATCGAACATATATATATATATATATGTATATATATATATATACATATATATATATATACGTTTGTATATATATATGTATATATACATATATATGTATATATATATATGTGTATATACATACATACATATATATATACATATATATATATGTATGTATATATATATATATATATATATATATATATCAAGGACTACAATTCCACAGGACGTGCACACCCAAATCCCTGGGTCCGCTAGCGGAGGCCATTGCTTTCTTTGTAACCTAACATTTTATATTGGACAAATACATCAAAACTAGAAACCTAACATTGTATATAGGACAAATATATCAACTATTGACTTATTCAATGCATTATAAGTTAATATGAACTTTTATAGTGAAATAAGAAACTATTTTTAAGGCACTGTTATGCTTTGAAATGCCAATTTTAGCCGGACTTAACAGGTATTATTGTATGAGGTTAGTGGACACCAGGGTTGGCGATTTATATATATATATATATATATATATATATATATATATATATATATATATATATATATATGTATGTATGTATGTTATGTATATATATATATAAATAGTTTTTTTTATTAAATCAGATTTATTTGATTTAAGTAGATACTTTTTTATAGATTTTAAATATTGTGGGATTGCTATCTGATATGCGATCTGATTGCTAAAGGACATTTTTAGCATATCAATATAAGGAGTAGTGTTATATAGACTTGCCACATGTATACAAGGAACGGTATAAGCCGTATGTGAGGACGGTATGCTCAGGTTCACTCGATTCCTACAAGACTTTTCTCACCTTGGTGACATTTGCTGCATTGTCTGTCACAACACTTCCCATGTGACAACCAAAATCTTGTTCAGCCTTCTTGATCGAATTTTGTACAAGTTGTAGAAGATTTTCAGCAGTGTAAGGTTTCCTTGATGTGTCTATTGTGTCAACTAAATAAATCTGACCAGTGGACGTTGTTAGAGTGAAACATATTATGGGCTCATTATGGATGTTAGACCACCCATCAATTGAGAGACATACAGTTTCATTATTCAGGTCATCTGCACACTTTTTATATTCCTTTTCATACACAAAATCCAAGTACTTATCAGCAATATCTTTTCTGGATGGAGGAATATGACCTGCCCTCAAGTTCTGAACCATCTGGAGAAACTGAACAAGACGAAATGGTGAATTTATAGCAAATATAATTCTTGCAACCTCTTAGTCGAGATTTTCCTTTTGAGAGGCTGAAGTGTTTGTGATAAATCTGTCCAGAGATGTTGATGACTTTCTTTTAGATGAAAATGATTTAGCAGAAGTGGCACCTGTGGAGGAGTCTGATAGTGACCTTTTTAATGGTGGAGTCAGGTTTGCAGATAATTCAAGTGGAGCCGATGATGAAGGGATTGAAGCTGTTGATACAGATCCTGAAATGGAAACAGAAAATTTTAGCATATTGCATAATTTATAAATGAATAAATAAATGAATGAATACAGTGTGATTTAGGCTACTTTTGAGTACAGTAGTTATTTTTTAGATAATGATCATATTCACACAAGCCACTAAATTATTTGGAAATAATTAACAGGATATGAAATAGTTGGGCTAGGAATTCAGCCCACACAGGATTCAGTCCACTTTTAAATTTACTAAAAATAATGGGTTACTTAGGTTAGGTTAGGTTAAATCCCTTTAGGCTGAATCCCATGTGGGCAGAATTCCAATGGAACCTATGAAATATATTACACAATGTTGAATAAAATGAATAACAATCATCTTGGCCCCAAAGTTGAGTGGATACAGTATATTATAGTGATATAGTCATTACCCAGATTTAGAAGTAATGAAGTTGAAGTATCATCTCTTTAGGCCTTCACATTTTATTGCACATGCTCTCCATTGTTCACCAAATTTATATAGTTGCGTATGAAAAGGGAGAAATGCACACAATATAAGTAAAATTATTTACCTGGGTCATCAATTTCTTCTTCTGTATGCTGTGGCTGACCTTGGCATTTATCTCTGTGAGATTTTAATCTTGACACAATGCCCTGTAATTCCTGGCTGCAGTCTTTGCATTTAGCTTGGTACCCTTTGCCAGAAGTTGTTGGTAGTTTTCCCAAATAATTCGAGATAGGATAATTTTTTCTGCCTGAAGGAACCACTCTGCCAGGTCTCGAAGACATCCGTCCTGGTTGATTCCAAAGCAGTAACTGACTCAGTGAGAAGCTGCTTACCTAGAACAAGTTTCAACAAGAATCTTGTTGAAAATTGTTGTGGGCTGCACAGTGATATATACTATATGTAGGCTTATACCGTCCCTTGTATACTTGTGGCAAGTCTATATAACACTGCTCCTTATATTCATATGCTAAAAATGTCCTTTAGCAATCAGATCGCATATCAGATAGTAATCCCACAATATTCAAAATATGTATAAAAATATCTATTTAATACAAATAAATCTGGCTAAAATTGTATATGTATATATATATATATATATATATATATATATATACATATATATATATATATATATATATATACATACGTTTGTTTATATATATATATATATGTATATATGTACGTATATATATATATATATGTATATATATATATCCATACGTATATACATATTCGTATATATGTATGTATATATGTACGTATATATATATATATATGTATATACATATACGTATATAAATATATATACGTATATATATATATACATATATATATATGTATGTATATATACATACATATATATATACATATATATGTATATATATACATATATATGTATATATATACATACATATACCAAGGCTTCTTCCCCTTTACAAGGGAGGTAGCCAAAAAGGAAAAGACATAAAGTCATTCCCACCCATTCCATCCCTGAATACACTCCACACCCCTCCACTCTCCCTCTCATCTTAGCAGCTCCTGGATGACGGGTCATCCCTGCACCTTGTCCACTGCTCTGGGTCAGAAGCAGTGTCGCAAGACACAGCACATCCACAGCAAGGCCGCTTCATTAAATCGGCGACCCCCCTCCCCTTCCCCCCATGCATAAAGGAGAAGACGGGGAGAAATCCCTTCGGGCTGCGTCAAAATTTGCTCACATACACTACCTCACCCCCCATCCCCCCGCCCATTCCACCTCATGCATCACAACATCATCCATATACAACCATTCTCCATTCACCCCTGTCTTCTGTCCTCTCCCGTCCTTCCTCAACAGACATTTCTCTCTTCCCCAAAAACACTTCACCCCATCCATCCACCTCATCCTAGGACGTCCCTTCATGTTCACTCCTTCCACATCTGCCTTCCATACCTCTTTTACTAGTCTTTCTTCACTCATTCTTTCCATGTGTCCAAACCATCCTAATACTCTTTCATCAACCCTATCTCCCAACCTCATTTCCACCGCAGTTCTCCTCCTCACCTCCTCATTTCTCACTCTATCTAGCCTAGTAACCCCCATCATACTTCTCAGACACCTCATCTCAAACACATTCAAACTCCTTCTCTCTTCTTCTCTTATGTTCCATGTTTCTGCCCCATACAGTGCTGTTGGCACAATCACTCCTTCATATAGTCTCCTCTTCGCATCCATTCCCAAATGTCTATTCCTCATAACACTTTTTAATCCACCAAGGCATTTACTCGCTTCTCTCAATCTACATTCTACCTCCATCTTCTCTCCACCTTTTCCTGCCACATTTGCACCCAAGTATCTAAAACTATCCACTTCCTCCAGTCGCTCTCTCTTAATGCTCACTTCCAGACTACTGCCACTTTCACCCCTTGTACATCTCATCACCTTACATTTACCCACATTTATCTTCAGCTTTCTTCTATCACACACTCTCCCAAACTGTCACCAACTTCCTCAATCCCTCCTCCGATCCTGCCACAAGCGCAGTATCGTCCGCAAACAACAGCTGGCTCACCTCCTACTTTTCTCCATTTTCTTTAACCATCTCCAATCCCTGACCCACTACCCTTGCATTTACCTCTCGCACTACCCCATCCATGTATAAGTTGAACAGCCAGGGCGACACAACACATCCTTGACGAAGTCCCACCTTTACTTCAAACCAATCACTCTCGCCATTTCTAATCCTGACATAAAAACTCTTGACAGCTCCTAGAAGCTTTCCTCCTATCACGTATATCCGCAAAACCTCCCACAGTGCCTTTCTGTCTACCCTGTCGTAAGCCTTTTCCAGGTCCATAAAGGCCCAAAAAACATCCTTCCCCTTCCCTATAGCTTTCTCACATATCTGTCTTACCACAAAAATCTGATCTACACAACCTCTACCCGTCCTAAATCCACACTGTTCCTCACCAATTACTCCTTCTGTTCCTCTCGTAATACTCTCAGTCAAGATCCTCCCGTAAGCCTTCCCAACTACACTTAACAAGCTAATCCCTCTGAAACTACTACACTCACACTTGTCCCCTTTTCCCTTGCAAAGTGGAACTATACAGGCACTCCTCCAGTCCTCCGGCACTTTACCCTCTGTCCAACAAACATTTATATAACCTCACCAGCCAGTCCACCATCACTGTACCTCCTTTTTTTTTTTTTTTTTTTTTTTTTTTTTTTTTTTTTTTTTTTTTTTTTTTTTTTTTTTTTTTTTTTTTTTTTTTTTTTTTTTTTTTTTTTTTTTTTTTTTTTTTAGACATTCTGCATGGCATCCATCCAGACCAGGTGCCTTACCTCCTTTCATTATCTTAACCACTGCCTTCACTTCATCCTTCCTTATTTCTCCTCCATTTTCCTCACTCATCACTCTCATTTTCTTAGCATTTCCCACTGCAGCTATCTTTCCCCACCTATCCTCCTTCACATTTAGCAACTCCCTAAAATATTCTGCCCATCTTCCCCTTACTGCCTTCTCTTCCATTATCATCTCTTCATCTGCACCTTTTAGCTTTTCTTCTTGATTCGCCTCCTCTTCCTCTCTTAATTTCTTTCCAAAACATCTTTTTATTACTTTCAAAAATTTCTGTCATACTCTTACCCCATTTCACATCTGCTCTCCTCTTTGCATCCTTTACCTTTTGCTTTACTTCTCTTTTCTTTTCTTTGTACCTCTCGTATGACTCCCTCGTCCTATTTTGTAACCAATCTGTGAAAGCACGCTTCTTCTCTTCTACAACCTTCTTTGTTTCCTCATCCCACCATTCACTACCCTTTCTTCTATTTCCTCCTGTCCTTCTTGTTCCACACACCATCTTTGCACACTTTGTGACTCCCTCCTTGAACCATCCCCATTCCACACCTAGCTCTACTCTATCCTTCACTCCCTCCCACTCCTCCTTCAGCTTCTTCTTGTACTCCTTCTCCTTTTCCTTTTCATTGAAAGAGTTCACTCTATGCACCTTCCTACCTTTTGTCCCTTTCATCTTCCTCCATCTATCCTCCACTCTCAACTTACCACCAAAAAATGATCTCATATTTCCCCACCCTCTCCCCCTTAGCATATGTACATCCTTAACTCTTCCTAT
>NW_027467711.1:2563505-2578505 GCF_046742065.1 Oratosquilla oratoria
GACCTTCCAGACCTTTCAGACTTTCGAGATCTTCCAGACCTTCGAGAACTTCCAGATCTTCGGCGCCTTCCAGACCTTCGGCGCCTTCCATGACCTCTGCGCCTTCCATGACCTCTGCGCTCTCCAGGACCTCCGCGCTCTCCAGGACCTCCGCGCCCTCCAGGACCTCCGCGCCTTCCAGGACCTCCGCGCCTCCCAGGACCTCCGCGCCTCCCAGGACCTCCGCGCCTCCCAGGACCTCCGCGCCTTCCAGGACCTCCGCGCCTTCCAGGACCTCCGCGCCTCCCAGGACCTCCGCGCCTCCCAGGACCTCCGCGCCTCCAAGAACCTCCGCGCCTTCGAGGACCTTCGCGCCTCCCAGGACCTACGCGCCTCCCAGTACCTCTGCGCCTCCCAGGACCTCCGCGCCTCCCAGTACCTCTGCGCCTCCCAGGACCTCCGCGACTCCCAGGACCTCCGCGCCTCCCAGGACCTCCGCGTCTCCCAGGACCTCCGCGCTCTCCAGGACCTCCACGCCTTCCAGGACCTCCGCGCCTTCCAGGACCTCCGCGCCTTCCAGGACCTCCGCGCCTCCCAGGATCTCCACACCCTCCAGGACCTCCGCACCCTCCAGGACCTCCGCGCCCTCCAGGACCTCCGCGCCTTCCAGGACCTCCACGCCTTCCAGGACCTCCATGCCTTCCAGGACCTCCGCGCCTCCCAGGGGCTCCGCGCCTCCCAGGACCTCCGCGCCTTCCAGGACCTTCGCGCCTTCCAGGACCTCCGCGCCTCCCAGGACCTCCTCGCCTCCCAGGACCTCCTCGCCTCCCAGGACCTCCACGCCTCCCAGGACCTCCGCGCCTTCCAGGACCTCCGCGCCTTCCAGGACCTCCGCGCCCTCCAGGACCTCCGCGCTTTCCAGGACCTTCGCGCCTTCCAGGACCTCCGCGCTTTCCAGGACCTCCGCTCTTCCAGGACCTCCGTGCCTTCCAGGACCTCTGCGCCCTCCAGGACCTCCGCGCCTTCCAGGACCTCCGCGCCTTCCAGGACCTCCGCGCCTCCCAAGACCTCCGCGCTCTCCCAGGACCTCCGCGCCTCCCAGGACCTCCGCGTCTCCCAGGACCTCTGCACCTTCCAGGACCTCCGCGCCTTCCAGGACCTCAGCGCCTTCCAGAACCTCCGCGCCTCCCAGTACCTCCGCGATTCCCAGGACCTCCATGCCTCCCAGGACCTCCGCGCCTTCCAGGACCTCCGCGTCTCTCAGGACCTCCGCGCTCTCCAGGACCTCCGCGCCTCCCAGGATCTCCGCGCCCTCCAGGACCTCCGCGCCCTCCAGGACTTCTGCGCCCTCCAGGACCTCCGCGCCTTCCAGGACCTCCGCGCCTTCCAGGACCTCCTCGCCTTCCAGGACCTCCGCGCCTCCCAGGACCTCCGCGCCTCCCAGGACCTCCGCGCCTTCCAGGACCTCCGCGCCTCCCAGGACCTCCTCGCCTCCCAGGACCTCCTCGCCTCCCAGGACCTCCGCGCCTCCCAGGACCTCCGCGCCTTCCAGGACCTCCGCGCCTTCCAGGACCTCTGCGCTCTCCAGGACCTCCGCACTTTCCAGGACCTTCGCGCCTTCCAGGACCTCCGCGCCTTCCAGGACCTCCGCTCTTCCAGGACCTCCGTGCCTTCCAGGACCTCCGCGCCTTCCAGGACCTCCGCGCCTTCCAGGACCTCCGCGCCTTCCAGGACCTCCGCGCCTTCCAGGACCTCCGCGCCTTCCAGGACCTCCACACCTTTCAGGACCTCCGCACCTTCCAGGACCTCCGCACCTTCCAGGACCTCCGCGCCTTCCAGGACCTCCGCGCCTTCCAGGACCTCCATGCCTTCCAGGACCTCCGCGCCTTCCAGGACTTCTGCGCCTTCCAGGACCTCCGCGCCTTCCAGGACCTCCGCACCTTCCAGGACCTCCGCGCCTTCCAGGACCTCCACGCCTTCCAGGACCTCCATGCCTTCCAGGACCTCCGCGCCTTCCAGGACTTCTGCGCCTTCCAGGACCTCCGCGCCTTCCAGGACCTCCGCGCCTTCCAGGACCTCCGCGCCTTCCAGGACCTCCGCGCCTTCCAGGACCTCCGCGCCTTCCAGGACCTCCGCGCCTTCCAGGACCTCCGCGCCTTCAAGGACCTCCGCGCCTTCCGGGATCTCCGCGCCTTCCGGGATCTCCGCGCCTTCCAGAACCTCCACACCTTCCAGAACTTCTACACCTTCCAGAACTTTTACACCTTCCAGAACTTCAAAAACTTCGAGACCTTCAGGAGCTTATAAACGCTCGAAACCCTTAAGATTTGCGAGACCTTCAGGGTATTCGAGAACTTCGAGATCTTCAGGATCTTCAAGAGCTTCTACACCTTCGAGAGTAGGAAAAATAATAATAGTAATAACAATTATAGTAATGATAATAGTAATGATGATGATAACAATAGTAATGATAATGATAACAATATTAATAATTATAATGATAAATATATTAATGTCATTAAAGAAAAGAATGATAATAATGATGATGATAATAATAATAATAATAATAATAATAATAATAATAATAATAATAATAATAATAATAATAATAATAATAATGATAATAATAATAATAATAATAATAATGATAATAATAATAATAATAATAATAATAATAATAATAATAATAATAATAATAATAATGATAATAATAATAATAATAATAATAACAATGATAATAGTAATAATAACAGTAATGATTATTATAGTAGTGGTAGCAATAACAATACTAATAATGGTGATAGTATTAATATTAATATATTAATAGTAATAATAATAATAATAGTTATGATAATAATGATGACAACGATGGCGATAATAATAAAGATCATAATAACGATCACGATAATAATAACGATAATAACAACGATCATAATAACGATCATAATAACGATCATAATATCGATCATAGTAACGATCATAATAACTATCATAACGATCATAATAACGATAATAACAATGATGACAATAATAATTATAATGATGACAATAATAATTATAATGAAAATAATGATAATGATGATAATGATGATGATGATAATGATGATGATGATAATGATGATGATGATGATGATGATGATGATGATGATGATGATGATGATGATGATGATGATGATGATATATGTAATAATATGAATATGAATAACAATAGAAAATTATAAGATAAAAGAGAAAGAAATTTGAGAAATTTGCAGCTAGCCTAGTGCCTGTTACTCACACGTTAACACAACGAATAATGAACACCAAAGATAGAAAGACGAAACTAAGCATTGTTGTACTCAGAGAGTACGACAAAACAAGTTGAATAAAGTGACGAATTTTACAGGCACGAAAATTTGGGCGCGAAAAAAATAATGAAAAGTAGATAATAATAAATAGATCATTGAATAAATGAAAGTATAATGAACAAATAAAGTTATTGATAAATAGATAAAGGAATATGTAAATAAACCAGTTGGTGAATATACAAATAAATAAATGAATAGGCAAATGAAGGTAAAAAAAAATGTATAATAGTAAAATAATTATGATAATGATGACATATACACTTAAGGACCAAAAGAGTCTGCAGCTTTGGTCAACCATGTTTATTACCTGTGTGTCTTTGCGTTCCGTAGTGGGAAGTGAGAAACCCATGGGAGGGCAAAGACCTGTCGGTTGCGGGAAGCCGACCGATTTTTTTATTTATTTTTTTTTATTTATTTTTTATTATTATTTTTTTTTAGACCGATGTTTTGGTCGCCTCCACGCCTGGCCAGGTCTGTCAGGAACCAACGCGAGAAGCCCGCAGTGGGTCCCGGGAATCGAACTCACGACCATCTGCCCATAGATTCTACGTAACATCATAGATCTAATGCGCGCGTTTGCTAATTCCAACATTTATTTATATGTAATATATATTATCTTGTTATATATTATATACATTACACATTATGTATATATCATGGACTCAGAAATTTACCTTACGAAGAGAGGCTTAGGCATCTTAACTTCCACTCTCTGGAAAGACGCAGAGTGCGGGGTGATCTAATAGAAGTGTTCAAGTGGATCAAAGGCTTTAACAAGGGTGATGCAAACAAGGTCATCATATTAAAACAACAGGGCAGGACTCGCAGTAATGGTTATAAACTGGACAAATTTAGATTTAAAAAGGAAATAGGCAAGAATTGGTTCACTAATAGGGTGGTCGACGAATGGAATAAACTTAGTAACCATGTAGTAAGCGCTGAAACTATCAGTTGTTTTAAGAAACGATTAGAAAACTTTATGGATGGGGTTGTTTTATTTGTTTTAATCAATTTATTACGCTCAAGGAGCGTCAAACCTAGTACAAAAGTGTAGCTATGTACAGAGTACTAGTGACACACAGGACACTCTCGAATCATAACTGATGGAATTATTTACAGTTTATCACCTACTAAAGTGCGGGTGATACAAAAAATATATCCAGTGATCACCTTCTGGCAAATATTTACATATATAGATAATTAATTGTCGATGTGGTATCAAAGTTGTTGGCATATGGGGTGTAGCGCAGCCTGCACAATGTGTACCTCGGCACCTCTCTGGTCTCACCCGTCTACACCGTGCGGTAGTCGGGTTTGTGTCGGGCACTCACAACATTCTGTCGTCTCACCAGAAGTTCGCTGCGTCTGTATGCATGTGGAAGTGGAAGGACGTTCTCGTGGTGTTGGATGGTTACACTTGAAGCCCTCTCAGCATTACCATGGTGACGTGTAGGGAAGCAGGCGGCTTACCGTACCATCCATTTGTAATAGGGCAATAGTAGTAGCAGCTGGCAGATCCATATTACAGACATTCCTTGTTATTATGTTCAGGGAACAACAAACCTAGTGCAAAAGATAACTATTTACAGATTATTAGTGACACTTAAGATATATCCGAATCATAACTGACTGATTTGATTATGTATAGTTTAACACCCACCAAAGTGCGGGTGTTGCAATAAGATTAATTCTAATTTATCACCTTCAAGCAAATATTTACAGACATCAAGAACTGATTGTCGATAAGGTATTAAAGGGGCTACCGTGAGCCAATCAATGCAGTAGTGCTCTAAACTGTTGGCGTTAGGGGTGTCGCACAGCCTGCACGATGAGTACCTCGGTACACCTTCGGTCTCACCCACTTGCCACACTGGTCTGTAGCCGAGCCTGAGTCGGGCACTCACAACATTGTGTCTTCTCACAATAAGTCCACTACTTATGTGGAAGAGGAAGAAAATTCTCGTAGTGTTGGATGGATACACTTGTAGCCCTCTCAGCATTGCTACGGTGGCAAGTAGGGGAGCAGGCAGCTTGTCTTACCATTCGCTTGTAAGAGGGTAGGAAGGCAGTAGTAGTAGTGGCAGCTGGTGGATCCATACTACAGGCTGTCCTTGCTAGCCGATCAGCGGTGTCATTGCCCAGTAGTTCAATATGGGATGGAATCCACAGGAAGTGTACCATCTGTGAGTTTTCATGAGTTGTGGCCAGTTGTCGCATTATTTGTGTTACCACTTGTTGGTGTTCAGGCTTGGTAGATGAGAGAGCGCGGAGGGCTGATTGAGAGTCGCAGATGATCAAGCCGTTTTCTCCAGTCCGTGTCAGCAAAGTAACAGCATCTTAGTTTTGACCTTGTTAACTGTCAGACCAAACCATGTGTGGGCAGCATGGAAATTATCCACTGATTAATTATTGGAGTTCTGCATGGGTGTGGGCTACAGCAGCGTTGTCATCCGCATACTGTAGTTCCGTCATATTGATGGTGTTAGTGTTGCGCCGTGATTTGAGTCTGGCCAGTTTGAAAATTCCTCCATCTAATCTGTATTTTATTTCAACCCCTGGGTTGTTGTAGGGGACTTCATATAGCATGGCAGCTAAATATAAAGAGAAAAGGGTCGGTGCCAGTACACATCCTTGTTTTAGTCCACATGTGATTGGGAAGGGAGCTGACAGGTTGCTCTGGTGGATTATTTTAGCTATCTTAGGCTAAGCTATTCTTAACCTTTCTATAGCCTCTCCTCCTAAATGGTTGCATGCTACCTTCCCGTGGTCTCCCCTCTTTATTACAGAATGCATGTAAGCGACCGAGTGTCAGACGGTATAGTCAGACCCCCTGCTGCCTTGTAAGGTATGCCTCTCTCTCTCTCTCTCTCTCTATATATATATATATATATATATATATATATATATATATATATATATATGTATATATACATATATATATATACATATATATATATATATATATATATATATATATATATATATATATATATATATATATATATATATATATATTGCTGGTAACCACTAAGGAAATCGGAAGAAAACAGTGGTTACCAGTAAAATTTGTGGATCACGTGTTGTTTATAGTGATCTTTCTGCATATATATATATATATATATATATATATATATATACATAGATATACATATATATATGTATATATACATATATATACATATATATATATGTATATATATATATATATATATATATATATATATATATATGCACATATAACACCGATAAACTAATGAAAAAAGTGTCAGTAATTGTATATATCATGACACCCAATATTGAACATATCTGGGTTGCGTATACTGATGGAAATATATATACGTTGTTAGTGTCTTCGATCACTACTTTTGGGGCCAGAAGAATTTCCCTCACTTGTGAGTCCGTTGTTAGCTGGCGGATTTCCCGCCTGAGCCAATATCAATGGCCGATGCAACAACGTGAGGAGCCTTTAAAAGGCGCAGCAATTATATTGCTGTGACCCAGGCTCCAGCTGGTGGGGTTCTCCGAATTCCTACAGGGAAATTCATTTTTTCCTGCATGAATTTTTCGGCTTGAAAGAACGGGATTGAGTCCCTTGGCTCCCTGATAGTCTTTGGTGGCGCAACAATTTGCCATCGCCACGAGACGACTTGAACGTAGTGCCCAAGGCTCCGGCTGTGGGAAAAATATTTTCCAGCTCCGGCCAAAAGGACTGACCCTATGGCCAATACTACCGACTTCATATTGTGCGGTGCAGCAGAGCTGCCGCATCTAGAAAAATCTAATGCAGGAGGAACCCACATGGAACCTCGCTGTCGGAGGTAATGTAGCAGGGTCCCTCACAGGAGTTTTATTCGGCGCTAGCTACCCAAGGTCCAGTTGACATATATTGAGTCAGTGCTACTCATTTTTCCACGCTTTTAGCGGGTAACTTTCCTGTAGCCAGCCTGGGTTACATGCCAGCGGCAAAGGCTCCAGGCAACATTTTTCCAAGGACCCAGAGACGGCAAAGGCTCCGAGTGATTTTTCTATAAGAACCTACAGAAACTTTTTAAAGAAACAAAACATTCGCACTTGAATATAATCTTGATAAGTGCAAACTGGAGGTAATTTTAATTTTGTTTACAAATCAACAATTGGGAAAAAAAAATCATGAAACATCACGAGTAGAATCATTTTGGCGACTCTCATCATATACAAAAAATTAATTTTTCTGAAAAGACTTTCAGGGATCAAGCCAAGTACATTCGAATCTGCGCAAAATGCGACATCTGCTGCAAAATGTGGCATCTGCTCAGTATCGAATTCTCATCTTGTCGACATTTTGAGCCTATACAAAACATGTCGAAAAGATGAGAATACGATTCTGTAATAATAATAATAATAACATAATAATAATAATAATAATAATGATAATAATAAAAATAATAAAAATAATGATAATAGTAATAATAATAATAATAATAATAATAATAGTAATAATAATAATAATAATAATAATAATAATAATAATAATAATAATAATAATAATAATAATAATAATGATAATAATAATAATAATAATAATAATAATAATAATAATAATAATAATAATAATAATAATAATAATAATAATAATAATAATAATAATAATAATAATAATAATGATAATAATAGTGATAATAATAGTGATAATAATAGTGATAATAATAATGATAACAATAATAATGATAATGATAATAATAATAATAATAATAATAACAATGATAATGAAAATTATAATAATAATAATGATAATAATAATAATAATAATAATAATATTAATGATAGTAATAATGATGATAATAATAATAATAATAATAATAATAATAATAATAATAATAATAATAATAATAATAATAATAATAATAATAATAATAATAATAATAATAATAATAATAATAATAATAATAATAACAATAGTAATATTAGTAATAACAATAATGATAATAATCATAATAATAATAATAATGATAACAAAATATAAATATAAATAATAATAATAAGGCAGTAATGAAATTTTCATATGATAATAAAAATAGTAATATATATAGTAATAATATAAATAATAATACAAATTATAAAATGATAATTGTAAGGCGGCAGGCAGACGAATTCCTTCCGCCCACGGACGATTTCTTTCAAGGAACAACGGGCCTCCTTACACGGGCCTCCTTACCCAAGAGAAGCCCCTATGAGGCCCATCGAAAAGAACGACTCATTCACCGCGTGGACCCAGCTGCGCATCAGAGGTCACCTAGTGACCTCCTTCTCCATACATCTTTCAAGATCACCAAACAAACATGAGAACTCGCTCAATCCAGGGTCAGAGTTCACACCTACGGCTCTGGCTCCCCTCTGGCACCTCAAGACATTCTATTGGCTGCCCTTCTCGGGGGGCACGCCCATTTTTTAATATTATTGGCTGCCTTCTTATGGGCACGCCCATTTCTTAATTAGATTAAGTTTAGCTAGGAAAATCTGGCACCTCTAAAGTTGACTTCGGAGCTGCCAGACCAAGATTGTATTCAGATCAGGCTCACCCCAATAAACCGGAAAAACCTATCCGCGTTTTCCACCAAAACCCCCTCCAACAAGTGGTGGCAGCTAGTGGATTTCGAACTCTACATACGAAGGCAAGACGAACTCTACAGCCGTGAACATCGAAGCAGCAAGTGGATTCGAACTCTAATCCATATCTACAAGCAACCAGCGAAAGCACGCTAAGCACCGACGTCTAGGCCATCGCCAATCAACCCACTCGACACCGAAGACAACATTTAACATTCTTCGAGCTTCGCCACCTCCACCAACAGCTGCCCAACAGACTTCCATTCTCCACCACGCCCTCCAACTCGAGCGACGAGAGCTTCGCTACAACCAGCTGCCCATCGAGCGACGAGAGCTACGCTACAACCAGCTGCCCATCGAGCGACGAGAGACTCCGTCACTGACGCCAGCTGCACATCAACGAGGTACCTTCTGCAACTGCCTGCCTGAACGACGACCTTCGCCGCTGTTTCCAGCTGCTCAACAGCTACGTCAAGAAGACACGTATAGCTCCTACAAGCCCCTTCTTTTATTTTTATTTTCTCAAAGTAATACTTGGGATTTGTATACAGTGCTCCTTTACCCATACATTCTGATATTTCAACAGAGCACTAACCTTTACCTACATTACAGCACTTCCGTGAACGCAGGATCCTCTCACAACTCCCCATCACCCTTTCTCCCATCACCCTGTGCGCGACCACAACCGCCCATCACCCGTTCCCTCCATACGTCAACTTGGGTAAGTAGATATATTTCCGTTTTATAAGTCCACCTAGTGCAACAGGATCTCTTTAAAAAAAAATTTTGTAAATGCAACATAGTGACCACCACCCTTACAGACCCGTTACACGTAGCCAATCGGCACAGATCCCGCAAGACATGGATGACCAACAACAACAACAACAACAACAACCACAACAGCGACAGGCTAGCTCCTCGGGACAAGGTGCAACTGCCGCGCCTACCCAAAATCTCGTTACACTCATTAAAGACGAATCGACTCTCCCTTTGTTTAATGGTAAGAATATACCAGTGCACAATTTCCTGACAGAAGTGGACGCTGAAATTGCACGTAGAGGCGCCACAGATGACAAAACAAAAATATCCATCTTGACGTCTAGGATTGACAAACATGGCACATTAGCAGGATTCATAATCCACGCTGACGCTTTCCTCGAAATAGACACATACGCAGAATTCGTGGACGAGTTCAAGAAGGCCTTTGATATTTTTGAACCGCTTGGTGCCTTCTCAACCATTTATTCTGTAGGGAAAGAGTTAAATCACCCACCTTACCAACATAAGGATCAATCAGTGAGTGTAGCAACCTCAGTAAAAACCAAATTAAGAGAAGATCTTGTTAACAGTCAATGGGTAACAAACGGCATGATGAGTGTGGAATATGTCGTATCCATGGTAGCCTACCTTGTCTTTATCTCTAAATTGCACCCAGAGACGTTGCGACGAGTAGGCACCTCCGCCTTCAAACCGGATGTCAAATTATCGAGATTCGCTAGACAATTTCCTGACTCGGACAAGGTGACCGAGGAAATAGAAAGCCAGACTACACCTATTACACGAAACCACATGATAGCCCAGGTAACACAGGCCACTCCCCCTATCACGAGATCAAGACATACATCTCGCACACGTCATCAGTCACGTCACAGGTCCCCCTCAAGGACACGAAAGTTTTGCAACTATTGCCGGAAAGTAGGACACACAGACGATATATGTTATCGTAAATTCCCCTCAACGCCCAACAAACACTGCAGTTATCATGGAAGATGTTTTCACTCATCAGACAGATGTAGAGTCTTACGTTCACAATCCCCACACAACCGAGGATCAACCCACTCTGCCAGGTATTCACGTAACTCATCCCCGACATACTCGCGTCATGCATCTCCTGTGAGACATACACGCCACTCCTCCCCTGGTAACCTGTCACATAACTCATCATCTACCTGACTCCTCAGTAAGAAACCGAAAGGCCTGTCAAGATCAGATAACCCTTACACTGACATACATACGTCCATGTTGCCAGTTCACACACTTAACGTATCAGATACATCTCCTACATTAACCTTCAACGCCACGACTGGAAAAACCAAATTGAAAGTTTTTCTTGACACAGGTTCCCCAGTGAACATTATGTCTGTCAATAGTTTTAATAAACTACGCACCCAAACAAAGCGAGTGACTATTCTAGAACCACCAGATGTCAATTTGTGCAATGTGGATGGGATTCCTTTCCCCATCATTGGAAAATTTTCTTTAGACATTAGCTTCAAGAATGAGTGCCCATCCATTACAGTTCCTACTTATGTAGCAGATGTTCATTTCCCTGCTGATGTCCTCATAGGCTTAAACTTGATGAAGCAGCATAACATTATTATATATCCTGCTCAGCATGGCATCATTTATGCAAACCATTTCCTCCCAGCATTGCCTTCAGCAATTTCCCCTACTGTCAACCACCTCAAGGTGACCGAACAGGAAAAGCCCAAGTTAAGTTCAAGTAATTTTAGCCAAAATAGTCAAACCAACTCTGTTAATGACGACACCTACAAACAGACACATGCACATGACTCTCAACCCTCCATTCCATTACCAACGGTAGGAAGATGTTCTAAGCGTAACAGGCGCGCGCTATCTTCTCATAGGTCTAAATCTGCTAAGAGACAGACAAAACAACAAGTGAAAGCCAGTGATCTTTTGCCAGCGGAAGCAAATTTCTTGCCCCTCTTAGAGGAATTCAACACACAATCCGCACCAGTCTCTCAAGTGTTATCGACTTTCCGACATTCTCACGCAGTACTTATCAGTCCAAAGACACTGTTCCCTCGTGAGTACACACGCATACATATACGAGTCTTCCAAGCACCAGACACCGATGTACTCTGTATGCCAGAAACTTGCCGCGTAAAGGGTATCTCTCTGTTCTCAGCCATCAGCTCTACTTCCAGAAGAGGTCACACTTGCATTATTATTGCAAATAATAGTAACGCCCCCCTCCATCTCACACTTGGCACAAACATCTGTGATTTCCAAATTTACCAATCTCGTATCAAAATCATGGATAACGAGCTCCCAACTTCTCAAGTTTGTGCCACAGTTCCCAATGTGCAAGCAGCACAGGAACCTATTAACGCATCTCACCTTAACTCAATTGATTTCCCTGATGCACAAGCAGACTTGCTTGCACTTTGCAACAAGTTCAGACAGACCATTGCAACGGAAGGTGAACCCCTTGGAGTCACTAATATAATTCAACATCATATACCCCTTCGTGAGAACTATAAAACAAGATACATTCCCGCATACAGACTACCGCACTCTAAACGCATGATAGTGGATTCACTGATTAAAGACATGATTGCACAGGACGTAATTGAAACGTCAATTAGCGAGTGGAATTTTCCACTCTTTGTAGTGCCCAAGCAGGACGGGTCTTTTCGACCTGTAGTGGATTTCAGAGAGTTAAATAAACTCATCATTCCTGACCGACACCCTATTCCCCTGCTAAACGACCTCCTCCACTCTGTTGGTGAAAACAATGTAGTTTTCACCACCTTAGACCTTATGTCGGGATATTTCCAGATCCCCCTTGCTCCAGAGTCGAGGCCTCTGACAGCTTTTAGCACACCCACAGGACACTATCAATTTAAACGACTCGCCATGGGTCTCATTTCAGCCCCTTCAGTATTCACACGCCTCATGCATCAAGTACTTAATGGTCTCATTGGTGATTCTGTTTTCATGTATCTTGACGATGTCATGATAGCTTTCAAATCCATTGACGAACATCTACACACTCTACACAATGTGTTCTCGCGGCTAGAACAAGCAGGTCTCAAATTGAAACTTAAGAAGTGTTCCTTCCTTCAGAAGGAAATACGTTTCTTAGGACACGTCCTAAATTCCAAAGGAATATTAACTTCACAGGACAAGGTCAAGGCAGTCACTGAATTCCCACGTCCTACTTCCGTAGATCACGTACGTTCATTCCTTGGTCTATCAGGATTTTACAGACGTTACATTCAAGGTTACGCTAGTGTAGCAGCACCTTTGACGTCACTCCTTAAGAAAGACATACCCTTCATTTGGACACCTGACCAAGAGAAAGCCTTTACTGACTTAAAGAAAGCCTTAACCACAGCTCCTGTCCTTGCATTTCCAGACCACAAGTTTCCCTTCACAATTTACACAGATGCCTCATATTCCGGTTTAGGCGCTGTTCTCATGCAAGAACACAACTCAAAACTCAGACCTATTGCTTATGCGAGCCGCACTCTTAACAAGCACTAACGTAATTACTCAGTCACAGAAATAGAAGCCTTAGCAGTGATATACGCCCTCAAGCATTTCAAAGACATTATCCTCGGGTACGAAATACACATATACACAGACCATCAACCAATCTTACATTTGTTTAAAGGGAAAAACCTATCAGGAAAACTTGCCCGATGGTTTCTCACCATCCAAGAATACATGCCTACCTTCCATTTTGTCCATGGAAAAGCAAATCAGGTGGCAGACGCTCTTAGTCGACACATTGCAACCGTCATTCCAGTCCCTATTTCAACTAATATTACACAAGCACGCATAGCAGCAGCTCAGAGATCTGACCCTCTTTGGAAACGTGTCATATATTTCCTCGAATCTGCAGACACAGGTGACACTGACAATTTCCCCCCAGACATTGACAACTACACACTAGTTGATGACATTCTCTATCATAAAACAACATTAACAAACAAACAGGAACCCAACAGATCGGTCCTCCAACTAGTAGTTCCTACAGAGCTCATTCCAGAAGTTTTAAAACTTCTACACGATTCCCCGATTGCTGCACATCCTGGCAAAGATAAATGTGTTACTCAGGCTAGACTACATTATTTTTGGTTAACTATGCGTAAGGACATACACAACCACATCGACTCCTGTCATTCTTGTGCGAGTCACAAAGGTCACATTAGCGGTCATGTTCCAATTCTAAATTACCCTACACCTTCAAAACCCTTCGACACAGTAGCTGTCGATCTCCTTAAGTTACCTCTTACACCAAATGGTAACAAATACCTTTTTGTCTGTGTCGACCACTTTTCTAGATTCTGTATTCTTGCACCCTTACCAGACAAGACAGCACAGCACGTTGCAAAGACAATTATTGACAACCTCATATGCCCATATACGACACCCAAAACTCTAATCTCTGACAACGGCAGTGAGTTTAACAATGAGATTCTTTCGAACATTTGCGAGTATTTCCAAATCAATAAATGTAATACTACTGCTTATCATCCTAGTTCAAATGGCCTCGTTGAGCGCCAAAATAGAAAGATTCTCAATGTTATCAGACATCTTGCTTCTGACATTCAACCCTCCTGGGATGAACATGTTCCCATGATTCAAGCGTGTCTAAATTCTGCAATAAATAAATCAATATCAGAGTCACCTCATTTTGTTCTTTTTGGTTCAGACAAACAGCTCCCTTATGATCTTCTCCTTTCAGATCTACCTCCAATCTATAATTTCAATGACCTTGTGAAAGTTAAAGTAGCAAATTTTAATCACCTTTTCAAAAGAATACATAATTCTCTCCATCTAACCAAGGACGAAATGGTCCGTTTGCACAACAAATCAGCCAGAACTGACACCTTTGATATTGGAGACATTGTTTACACTCTTAACCACACACCTACCTCTAAGCTTTCATCAAAATTCTCAGGTCCCTATCGTATCCTTGACCACGAATCCAACAATAAAGTAAAGGCACTCAGTTTGCAAACTAGGACAGAGACTCTGTTGCATAAAGATCACATAAAAAAGGTTCCTCGTGGCTTAGACATAGAAGATGTTAATTCCCCAACTACCTCAATTCAGGATAGAGACGACAGCTCACGAACCGTCTCGCAATCCCCGCCAGTACCATTTTTCCATTATAATCTACGTAACAGAGCCACGCCTTCATAAATGTATATTCCTTGTATAGGTGAACGGAAACAATATCTACTTTCCAATATTCTTAATTTTAAGCTCTCTTGTTTTTCATATATTTTATTCTTGTATATAATCCTAATGCCAAGGCCGTGTTAAGGAC
>NW_027467711.1:2583505-2598505 GCF_046742065.1 Oratosquilla oratoria
TTATTGTCCACTTTGGACGAGGCTCCTGTGCTTTCCCGTCAGGTAGGAGCTCCTTGAGGCGAAGGCAGAGATTCTCCGTCGATGTTTTCGCGAGCGCCGCCGCCTCGGAGCACTTTTGTCGTCGCGACGACCGTCGTCTCGATTGCCGAGGAGGTCAGGGTGTCCTCTGGTGGCCAGGCGATTGCTTCTTGCATCCCCGTGCCTGGTAATTCCCAGCCTTGAATCGCACGGAGCTTGGGTTCCTTAGCCAGGACAACTCCTCGGGCATGACGTCACGGGTCGCCGCCTGGCTCAGTCAGCGCTCCGTCGTCGGGAGTGGCGACTCGGTCGTTTCTCTGTCTGCTCCTCCCCTCCTGGAGGTCTTGTTCCGCTGCCGCAGGAAGCGCCGCCCGCTGTCACAGCGCCACCGAGTCACTCAGATTAATTAATTATCAAAAGCACCAGTGGCCTCGAACTAGCGGGAGGCGATGTATTACGTCTCTAGACGTCCGTGTAAAAAGGAAAAAGTTACATAAGACTTTTGTAGGGATAAGTAGATAAATAGATAAGTAAATAAACAAATGGACAGATGAATAAATAAAGGAATGAATAAATAAGCAAATAAGTCAATTGATAGATAGAGAAGGTTAGATAATTTCATGGATGGGGATGATAGGTGGTAATGGACATGGAACTGCCTAGTGTAGGCCTTATGGTCTCTTGCAGTCTTCTTCATATTTACATTATTATGATCTTAAATAAGTAGATAAAAAATGACACAAGTTCCGTAAGAGTCCCCTAATTCCAATGGCAGCGACCTTCTTGTTCGTGCCCAAAGCGGAACTGAAATATACTCGTACCCGGCCATGGGGCGCAAAGATTAATTTCAAACCCACTACAAGTGTGATGACCGCGCACTCGGAAGATACATTCTCTTTTATGCTTATGAAGATGCGCGCACGCACGCACACACACACACACACACACACACACACACACACACACACACACACACACACACACACACACACACACACACACACACACACACACACACACACACACACACACACACACACACACACACACACACACACAAAATCATCTATCTAAGTGAAAAGAAATCTTACGGTCTCCAAATGTAGCATGTTTACAATATGGAAATTATGGATACCAATTGGCTCGACAACAGGCGGAAGAATACATCATCACTGGTCGAATCTGCGAAAATACTTTTAGTAGAAACTGTAATATAAGAGCTTATAATCTTGTGTATAAGCTGTTTAGGTTATTTTGGTTAACTTTAATGGGTTTATGCAGGTTGTGATAATGTAGTACGCTAATTTCAAATGCACTATAGTTTTTGTCCTGAACGTTGTCGACATTTTTATCCGGAAGTGCTCAGTGAGGCGTGTTTCGTATTGATATGGTGTGTTTGTTCTCGAAATTGATGTGCAAATACAGCGCACCCCCTTAAGCTGGAAGCCAAAAACTGGGATTATCAGGTAAAGTAATCATGAATGTAGATGTTGTCATTTGTTAAATAATGATAAAAAACACCAATCAATCAAATTGTGTATCTTGGGTGACCGTTGACGTCATATCGACTACTGTGGCGAGGGCAATGTGCCTTTTCATATTTCGTTATTTTCGTATGTGAAATATAAGGAGTACAAAAATAGAATGTTTCTTTGCTAAAAGTGTACACTTTTGAATCAATTCAGGTGGTTTAGACAATGATTTGATTCTTCCTTTGACATTTATGCAACGAAAATATGGTAAATATTGCGCTGAACTAAGCTTTGGATGTTCATTTAATGAATAGATAATTATTTTCTGATTTTCTTGTGTACAAGAAAGTACTGCCAAATCGTGTGTACCATGAATATGTGGTGAATCCAAATGTTGTCGAATAATGACGCCTAGAGGTAGTAAGAAACGAATTTCATATCAATTGGGTTGTTCTAGGTACTACTCAGTGAGCGAAGGATTTCCCATAACTGAATGAAATGATTTGGGGAAACCTAGAATAAACATTCAAAGTAGTGCAACTCTCATGCAAATTAATAGTTTGGTGAAATCTAGAATAATGAGAAATCTATTGGGTATCCCCACCTTCTATGTGTGAAAGGCTCAGTCTACAATCACTGTTGAATGCCAGCCATTATCCATGTATGTGAAACTTGGAAACTGACGAAGGCGAAGGAGGTGAAGTTAAAGACTGCACAGAGGAGGATAATGGAGAGAACAATGGCGGAAATAACATTGAAGGACAGAGAACAAGTTGGGCGAGAGAGAAGACTGGAGTGGATATTGTAGAGGCGGTAAAAAATAGGAAGTGGAATTGGGCAGATAAGTTAGCGCGAACGAATGATGATAGATGGAGCAAGTATGTTACTGAGTGGACGCCACGAAACGGGAAGCGTGCAAGAGGAAGACAAGCCAGAAAGTGGAGAGATGATATAGAGAATTTTGGAGGAGTAACGTGGCAGAGGTTGGCGCAGTCGTGCGAGTCATGGAATTGTATGAGAGAGGCTTTTGTTCAGAATTGGACTCAGAATGGGTGATTGATTGATTGACACTAGATTTTAATGAAGCACCTCCATATTTTTTTTTCTTCTTTTGACATTGTCATCATCAGTCATAGCTACTGCTTGTTTAGTGCTTCTTTTTCGTGTCCTTAGCTGGATATGATGATGTTGTTTAAATTGTTCAGACCTCAGACGCGCATTGCACGGCTGTTTTTTTTTTTTTTCTTTCTTTTCTTTTTTTTGCGGGAATCGTACTCCGCTCGAACCTTGCTGGTGGTCCGAAACAGTTCGTACATGAACGCAGGAGACGGTGTCGTCCACGGTATGCCACGTCATTGGCGATACCCGGAGGAAGCCGATGTGTCTCACACACACACACACACACACACACACACACACACACACACACACACACACACACACACACACACACACACACACACACACACACACACACACACACACACACACACAACACACACACACACACACACACACACACACACACACACACACACACACACACACACACACACACACACACACACACACACACACACACACACACACACACACACACACACACACACACACACACACACACACACACACACACACACACACACACACACACACACACACACACACACACACAAGTGATTCCAAAGTCGCCTCAAGTGTTGTGAGGTCCGTCTCCTGGGCGGCGCGGCGCGGCGGCCTAGTTGGCCCCCCTGTGGTAGTGCCGGCCTAGTTTATACGTAATTGTGTATGTTTAGAGTGCTTACATATAAAATTACAGTTAATAGTTACATGCAGATTCATTAGCCCCCTCCACACCAGACAGGGTTAATTCTTTTGTTCTATCTTATTCACCTGAGTACCTTAGTAACATACCAATAATGACATGGTATGTTATGTTTCTTTTGAAACCAGAATGAAATGATTGGAACATATGAATTTTATTTTTAAACATGGCTGTAACTTTCGAAACTCATCCAGATTCTTCGCTTAAAATCATAATACAATCCAAAGTCAGATGACTGATTCTCTTTTTATAAAATGTGATGCAGTACACAGCAGATATGCAATTTCTTTTTTATTTGACACGCAACTCCTGAAGGGAAATGTATTCAATTGATTTGCTATGGAAATGTTGTCTTTCTGTGATGTCTTATTCCAGAAGATAACACCAATGAACTGTAACTTATCCCGCGCGTCTTCTGAAGTTGAGCAGAAACAATTGTGGTATTAGAAATACCTCACTGGTAATTCATTTTTTGAGGTGACAGGCTATTTTGTAATGATTAATTATTTAGATTGACATTGGCATCTATTCAAAGCATTCACAAAGTAGATTTTATTTAAATGAGAGTATGCTCCCTGTCGGTCCTGATAGAGTGGAAAATTCTTGTTTGTGGAAGCATACAAGAGATTTAGGGCCTATTCAGTTTGCCTATAATATTACAGGTTCTAAATATTTTTCTCCGAGAAGATATTTTCCTGGTCAAAACAAGGTTGTTCAAAAATATTAGTATGGAAGTGTCTCCCCAAAGCACCGGCTAAATCTTGTAATCAGGTTTATTGTATTGTTCTGGTAATAGCATTTTCCATTTATACAATTATCTATCAAATTTAGAAGGACAAACTAATTCAGAATACCCAACCATCATGCAACAGTTGCATATTGTTTATTTTTCCTCTTAAATCCCTTTCATTTGGGACTCCTCTGAAGTGAATAAGATTGGATGGTCTGAGCCAGAACAGGGGCGCTCTGGAAGTGAACAAAATCATCTTGGCACGAATTGGGGCAACATCAGTCGAACATGCCGTCGGGTTGAAAATGTTAAAATCTGCTTACGATCTGACGACATGTTTGTGTCCTAGTTCTGTTATTACAGATTAAACTACTGAGATTTGGCTGGTAACATGAAATGTCTGCATACTTATTGACTTGTTCATTAAAGTCATAGAACATGTCCCTCACTCCCCCACATAAATACAACATTATTTCTTCGAGAGATCTTTGCAAGAAGAACTCGAAGTAATAAAGTGATTTCGTTGATTTTCCTGTTCATTTCCGTGAACATCAAAACTAGGCAGAAATAAAACGACTCGTATTTATACCCGTGTCTTCTTCACTCACCGTCCCCAACTTGTCACATAATCTCAAATCATCTCACTGGTCCATTGCTATAATACGATATTTACATAACAAACAATGTTGTTCCACATGCTCACATATTGCAATTGACCATTTGTGTACGGAGGTCCGAAAAAAGTCTTTAAAAAATTCACGTGTTCAAATCAGCGACTTCCCCACTGTTTTGGCTTTGAGTGTCATCTGCATCTATTGGTTGGAAAGATAAGCCTTTTCCACTAGGAAATGAATCTTTTCCTAATGTGTCCTGGTAATTACTGCTGCAGCAACTAACGTAGCTGGAACTGTCGATAGATTTAGACTGCCTGAGCCTGTTGTGAATGTTTGGGTAAGAATATGTCAGTGTTTGGAGACCATCTACCATGTTAACGTTCCGACTCCCGGGCAAAGATTTGTATTTTCGGTCACTCAAAAGGCACCTCAGGTTTTTGCTGTTCTCCAGGCTTGTGAGGCTTCTGCGAGGGGATTTGTTGGCATTGCGAATATCGTCATTCTCACTGTTCTCGGCGTTAGAGGCGGGAAGAAGCTGTTCAATGATCTACCCCTCTTCGTGTCCGGTTTGGACGAATGAAACCCTCTTCTCGATGCTGTCCCTTCGCGCATTACAGTCGCGCATATCCATCATCAGGCACAGGCTGCCGATGCTACTCTTTCTGTTTATCCCGGCTAAGTAGTCCGGGTCGGTTCTGTTGAGGGAGTCCCTTAATCTGGAGAGCTTCACAACCACGTCATCCAAGAGCCGCTTAGCCACTACTCTGTTCAGGATCAGGACCGCGTCCACGGTTATGGAGAAACGCAACAGACCTCGGTAGCTTAGGACGGCCACGCTCACACCTGAAAGGGCACAGAATAGGGTCACATAGTCTGACTATATAATTCAGCAAGGCATGAGCAAACGTGATCATCTAGAACAGGGGTGGGCAACCATTGGTACGCGTGCCAAATATGGCACGCCAACGACTTTTCTACGGGCTCATCAAAAGAAAATTATGAAGTAGGTAAACCGATAAAACACACACACACACACACACACACACACACACACACACACACACACACACACACACACACACACACACACACACACACACACACACACACACACACACACACACACACACACACACACACACACACACACACACACACATACACACACACACACACACACACACACACATACATACACACACACACACACAAACACACACACACACACACACACCACACACACACACACACATACAAACACACACACACACACAAACACATTCACACACACACACACACACACACACACACACACACACACACACACATATATATATATATATATATATATATATATATATATATATATGTATATATATATACATATATATAATATATGTATATAATATGCATATATAATATACGTATATATATATATATATATATATATATATATATAAGTCTAAATAAAAATGTTCTAAAAAACGCTGTGGAAGTCGGGGACAGTTGGTATTACGGTGATACTTTGTCCTAAAAATATTCTTGAAAAAACGCTTGGCTAAGTCGGGGTCAGGTGGTATTCTTCTTCTTCTTCTTCTTCTTTGTGTTCTTCTTCTTCTTCGCGTTCTTCTTCTTCTTCGCGTTCCTCTTCTTCTTCTTCTTCTTCTTCTTCTTCTTCTTCTTCTTCTTCTTCTTCTTCTTCGCGTTCTTCTTCTTCTTCTTCTTCTTCTTCTTCTTCTTCTTCTTCTTCTTCTTCTTCTTCTTCCTCGCGTTCTTCTTCGCGTTTTTCTTCGCGTTTTTCTTCGCGTTCTTCTTCGCGTTCTTCCTCGCGTTCTTCTTCTTCGCGTTCTTCTTCGCGTTCTTCTTCCTCGCGTTCTTTTCCTCGCGTTCTTCTTCGCGTTCTTCTTCGCGTTCTTCTTCGCATTCTACTTGGTGTTCTTCTTCGCGTTCTTCTTCCTCGCGTTCTTCTTTGCGTTCTTCTTCGCGTTCCTCTTCTCGTTCTTCTTCGTGCTGGGGATCCCGTGCTGGGGTTCCGCCCCGAGGCCGAGGCCGAAGGGGAAAACGAGGGATTAGAGCGCGGAAAGCTGCGGCCGTAGGCCGGTGTTTGCGTAGCCAAGCCCCCGGCGAAGCCGGGGAGGGCGAAGCCCGCGGCTTGTATATATCTATATGTATATATATATATGTATACATGTATATGTATACACGTATGTATGTGTATGTGTATGTACTTATGTATGTGTGTACAGTACGTATGTATGTATATATGTATGTGCGTACATAAGGTTATGTATGTATGTATGTATCTACGTAAGTATGTATAAAAGAAATGAACGATATTTCACCGTGATGGAGTCCACTTTAGCCTTTAAACATGTATTGCACTCCTTATTTTATTCTGGTTAAGCTCAGGTGAATTTATGCAGCTGACGGGGTCGAAGTCGAATCTAAAAAGGATCTCGATCAGTGAAGAGGCTCTTCAAGCAGGAATTCGCCTCTTCAGTTGCATTCTTTGGATATACGTAGCCGAAACAAACTTGTTGAGGTGAACGTATTGAACGGTCTAGACTCTAGACTCTAGAGATTGTAGAAGTCAAGGTGAAAGCTCTCCTTCAAGAGGCGTGTCCCCTCTTGAAAGGTGATAGCTTATTTGTGCAAAATAAGTCATCGAAAGATTGTATTACAAGATGAGCCCTAAAGTGGCAGTAGGGAATGTATTTCTTACAACACAGATAGTGAGTAGTTACGATGGAGGCACTTTTTTTTTCTTTCTTTCTTTTTTATACCCTCTCTCCCAAGATAAATTATCGGATCAAAAAAAGTAGCTTTACAATGAAGTGCAAAAGATTGTACAGTGAAGATAAAAGTTTGTCACAGAGTACCTGGTCACTTGACTCAGTGAGTTTCATTAACGTGGTAAGCTGCCGAAGGTGTTCATGCAAGTGAGACGGACGGCTCCATCTTAACCCATTCCCTTCCGGGTAAGACTCTTTCTTTGTGTTTTGGCGCTCGTCTGACCCCCTTAGTAACAGAATAGTTACAGCCCATATCAATTAACCCTTTACACACACACACACACACACACACACACACACACACACACACACACACACACACACACACACACACACACACACACACACACACACACACACACACACACACACACACACACACACACACACATATATATATATATATATATATATATATATATATATATATATATTTGTATATATATATGTATATATATATACATATAAATATATATGTATACATATATATATGTATATATATATATATATATATATATATATTTGCATACTGTATATGTACATATATACTTATATATATATATATATATGCATATATATATTCATATATACAAACACACACACACACACACATATATATATATATATATATATATATATATGTGTGTGTGTGTGTGTGTGTGTGTGTGTGTGTGTGTGTGTGTGTGTGTGTGTGTGTGTGTGTGTGTGTGTGTGTGTGTGTGTGTGTGTGTGTGTGTGTGTGTGTGTGTGTGTGTGTGTGTGTGTGTGTGTGTGTGTGTGTGTCTACACACACACCCGCGCACACTAACACACACATACACTCATATGGCTATACCTAGACACACATGGATACACACACGTACACGCACACATACACACATACACATAGACACATACACATGATATAGATAGCTTTTGATATAGAAGCTATCTGTATCCTCTGTTCGAGAGTTGACACCTTGACGTGGTGGATAGACTTGAGAATGTAAATCTTTGAAGGGTCAACCATATCGAACAGGTTTTATATGGAAAATCAGATAAAGAGCAGTTCACACACATAGGCGGAGGACCCAGTGCTAACTGATTCATCCTTGATGCTGAACAGGGATATTCCTCATAAATATATGGGGTACCGTTATAATGACAGCGTGGACCATTGGGTACCCTGTAGATATATGGAGTTCCACAGGATATATCAAATAAGGTCGTGCCAAAGAAATATCTCACCAGGAACCAGTTGGCAGGTAGGTGAGATTGCTACCAAATGTCTTTCATAACAAACGAGAATTGCACAGCGAAAACAAGCCTAAGGGTTCCTGTATTATCATCGTCTTCTATAGAACCAACCGCATTGCATTGTGTGCTTACGGACAGTGTGTCACCGAATGTGAGTAAGCACTGTCTAAGTAGATCTGAGTCTTGGACATTGAATAGTGTGAAGAAAAAGAAGATCTATACCTACAACGGGAGTCCTCACAGAAGACCACAGGATGGAAAGTTTTAATGGAGGAAATGGACAACATCAAATGGGACATCGTGGGACTGATCGAAGTCCGAAGAGCGGAAGAAAATCTGATATAGTTACAAGATAATTACTATCTGTTCCTACTATATAGTTAAGGAAAATGAAATGTCTAGTTGTAGGATTCTTGATAAAGTGAGGGGTTGCTGATAGTATGATGAAGTTCGGTAGTTTATCAGATATGGTTCCTTGGACTGTGATAATGCTGTGTAAAAGGTACAGTGGAATGTAAGTTAGAAATTAAAAACAGATTCGAAGCTCTAAGAAATAACAAGGACACCATTGAAGGTATGAATTTGAAATAAGTGAATATCATTAGAGAATCGGCAGAGAAAATAGAAGGTACAAAATATTAAAGAAAACAAACACTGCAAAATTACAAATGACCCAATTAAAAGAAGAAGGACTATGTAAATCAAAAGCAAGAGGGGCGAAAGAAAATAGAACTAAGCAATATTATCTACAAAAGTTAGATCTCAAATAAAAAGAAAGAGAAACGCGAATGAAATCGAGGAAACTATTCGGAAAGGTGATGATGATGATTTGGCTTAACATTGTGAAATCCCTCTATCAGGAGGCTAGGACGGTGCCCCTTACTGCGGACTTTGTAGCGTGGAATTTGATGAAACATGCCCTTGGTTCAACTCGCTGTTGACTGGTATCGAACTCCGCCGCAAGTAGCGACGCTCTAACCAGCTCAAGCTAAAGGAGCCAAGTGCAGATTAGCTTTAGGGAGGTAGCAAATGATATTTTTGAAAGATAGAAACGGAGAGATCATTAAACCCAGAGACAGAATATTAGAAATAGTAGAAGAATGTTACCAAGAGATTTACTCATCAAAGACCGGAGTGGAGTCAGTAAATTCATCTGTAGTCGTTAGTAGTGTACCAGAAATTACAAAGGAAGGAGTAACGTTTGCTGTGAAAAGTGTGAAACAAAGAAAAACACCTGGAGAAGATGCTATATCGATTGATCCTCTGAAAGATGCAGAGAAAGAAGTTCATTGTGAATTAGTTCAGTTGTACACCCATTGTTAACGTCAAAAATTCGTTCTTTAATCATTGCGCAATGCTATAGTGATTTTACTCCATAAAAAAGCGAACAGAGAGACCTTAATAAATATCGACCGATTAGCTTGTTGTCAAATGTATAAAAATATTCTTGAGGATCCTTACAAATAGAATAAGTAAAGTTTTAGTTGGAAACCAACCAAGAGAATAGGCAGGCTTTAGAAGCGTATATTCGACTCTAGATCGTTTACAGACGATGAATCAACTAATATCTCTGTTTTGATTTTGTAAATTACGAGAAGGCTTTTGACTTGGTGGAACACATAACAATGCTAAAGTCGTTATGCAAGCAAGTTGCAAACGAATACTTGTGAGGGTTCTAGAAAATATTTATGCAAAAGGTACCGCTGTAATTAGACTACATATAGATGCCGAAAAGATAAAGATCGAGAAAGGCGTGCGGTAATGCGATACAATTTCTTATTTGAGAAAGAGCAGAAGACCTGGAAGATATGTTGAGCGATTTGAACAAGGAAAGTCTCAAAGTAAGTTTAAAGATGAGTAGTTTTTCAAAGATGAGTAAGAGTAAAACTAAAATAATGTTCAGCAACAAAGTTCAAAATATAATCGATTATAATCGTTGGTGAGAGTGTAAGAGGCCGGTAGATAGAGGTAAATTTGATTCAGTTGTTATGATACAATGGCCGACGGCAAGTTGCTGAATTGTTTATTCTAGCTTACCGTCTTATATTTATAAACATTGGTTGGAGCGGCGATCAAAGGTGCTGATGTGACTCATATGTAAACACAGAACTCGTTCTGCTTGCGACAAATTGCTTGCGTAAACAATATTGCTTGAGATAGTATAACAGTCTTTCTGATTGGAGAAAAGGGTGGAGGAGAAAAATTATTGGTGCATGGAGGTAAAGTCACGCCCTAAAAGGTTGACACTTATTTGTAACGTTCAAAGTTATTGGATGAATTAAATAGTGACGTCGGAGCAGACTTGGCTGGGTGGATGTAAGAGGATCCCAGGTGGGAGTCCTTGGTGTACCTTATCTAAAAGCCATGTAGAGAATTACTGAAGAAAAAAATCAAGAAAATTTAGACCAGTTTGCTTACCCCATCCAGAAACATTATCAACTTGTTACAGAAGATATAGTGGAACATAATCAAAGAGAAGGACAAGGCATGGGGCCTACAGAAGACAAATCTTACTAAGTGTTAGTGTCAACGAAGCTAACAGTGGCGGCAGCTAGGGATGAACTTCCTCCGAAGAGAATACAAGGCTGGTGCATGCAGCAAACTACAAGACTGAGGCAAAATAAGTCTACGGGTACACAAATCTACAGTGCACGCAACCATAACCACGCGGTGCACAACCACAACCACGCGTATGGTCAATCCAAGGGAGGACAAGACGAGGAACGAGGGGTCTACAACACTGCGAGCAATTACTACGAGGGAATAAGGCGGTCTTCAAGGCATTGAGCGACGAGGCTGATAAACGACGAGGCTGACGAGGGACGCCGAGGTTGACGTACGCAAGGAAGACTACGTGGAGACAGTCAAGTCAAATCAACTACTGAAGGTATGTAATGACGTAGACAGTTGACTTATCACCTTTTCTAATGATGATATCTTCTCTCTTTGCGTAGTTCCTTAGCGGCTTCCCGTAGCGGTTAGGTCAAGATCTTATTTGAGAAAGAGCTTCGCTGACGACCCGCTTCTCCTACAAGTTCGTTAATGACGGTGGGAGTAAGGTCAACCTTACCCTTATGCTGCAGTTTTTGGAGGCGGTCAACAAGTATTTCAGTTTCAATTCTTTTAGATTCCAGATGTGGTTTCCTCATATAGAGGCATTTAAGACCTAGATTTAGGAGCGTCTCTTGTGAGTCCGTCAGATGAAAATTGGCCAGGTTGACGTAATCATCCCGATATATAGGCATACATGTTTTATTCTGTGTACCAAAAATGTTCTTTATCCATGTAGGGGAAGTAGCAAGATTATGGACACAGGATTTTCTTTAAGATATTGTATTACCTGTTCTGTCTTGTTTGAAATATCATTCTGGTAGACAATTTTATTCAGCTGAGGGGATCCCGAAATCTTGATAGCGACCAGTTGCAGCAGTTACTCACAGGAATTACCCAATCCACCTCTACCTCAAAAAACCGAAGGGACTACCTGACCTAACACAGTTCCAACAGCTTTTACAGTAGACCACAGTTGCGGCTGCTCCACACGTCCCCATCAGCCCACGAAGACTTCAAGACCAGCTCTGGTTCAAGGAAAGACCAGGTACAGCTGTCAGACTGCACCGGTTATGGCAATGTTCCAGTATGCTGGCCCATCAGCCCTCGAGGATTGGCAAAGGCGTCCAAAATAGCCGCTCCACAAGGACTTCAAGGTCAGGTCTGGTTCAAAGAAGGACCAGGTACAGTTGATAAACTGCCCCGGTTATGGCAATGTCCCAGTGTACTAACCCATCAGCCTTTGAGGATTGGCGAAGACGTCAGCCGCTCCACGAAAGCTTCAAGACCAGCTCTGGTTCAAAGAAGGACCTGATACAGCCGACAGACTGCACCTGTTATGGCAATGTTCCAGTATGCTGGCCCATCCGCCCTCGAGAACTGACGAAGACGTCCAAAAACAGCCGCTCCCGGGCTTCCCACTTCACTGTGAATGAGGATCCTATCCTTCAATCTTTCTTCATCTTTTTCAGGACCAGAACTCTGTCTCCGACGACTTTGGCTACTTTTAACAGAGAGACCCGCAATTGTGTAGATTTTTGCAATTTTTCATACACATTTTTCAGTTATAAAACTTGAAAACATATGCTAGCTCCTTGGGGGGTGGGGGCAAAATAAATTTATTCTTTTGATGAAGATTTAGGCCAATTTTTGGCCCTTGGGAACCAATCTTTTATGTTCTCCGTGTTCCTTATCATCATAGTCCATGTTCCATTCGGTTTTTTAATGAAGATAAATACGAATGTATACTCTCAAACTTTTATTGCGACGCACCTCAGTTTCTACGAAACAGAGAATATCACCCATTCATCTGATTGTAGAAGTTCCTGTAAGGTGATTTTTTCGGGTAATTTTCCCTACTTACGCCGACAGCCTCTACACACGTGTCGGAATACTTCGTTTTCCGTGGCATACATGCGGTCAGTGCATCGCCACGGTTTTAGTGCCTTCCGGGGTGGGCACCCCCTCGGGATGCCGTTCCGACACGGCTCTTCTTCATTATTCCTCTCCTCTTACGTCGTCTCGCTGAGCATCTGATTCCGGTTTTCCTGGTCTTTATACCGGATACCTCTGTAAATAGACGGAAATGGTCTAATTTCTTTCTCGATATCGACTTCTTCTTTTGGAGGTTCCGGGGGATCCGTCAGGTCTATTAGGTTCTCTTTTGGAACCTTACACTCTTGAGGCTTGCATACACATCTGCTGGAAGTGCAGAAGTGTGCAACGTCGGAGGGGCATTTCGCTGCCTATAGCTCCTGTGGGGACACGTCCTTTATATTCTCTTTCGGACGCGACTCTTGTAGACGTCGACGGAAGAATTCCAGTTCGGACGCTAACTATTCGTTTCGAGTCTCCAAGTCCCTTACTCGCTATTCCAGGCGCCTTTTCTCTTCTTTCCAATCGCAGTAGACTTCTTTGCTCATGGCGGCTGACGGCGGTGAGGTGGTCGAGTTCCCAAATTCGCAATTTCTCTCCATTATTCCCCCCCCCCCAAATCCATTAGTGCCAGGGCGACAGGAGTAATTCGTGCGAGGTCGCACCTCAAATGTTCAGATTTTCATCACAAGGTGCCGTAAGAGTGAAAGTGCTTATTGCTTGTCTGTAAAGGGTACGTGTTATCCTTCTGATGTATTCTTACACCAGTAGTTGATCTCTGCTGTAACTATACTGGCTTTACTTCCTTTTCAGTGCTCTATGCAATATATATATATATATATATATATATGTATATATATATATATATATATATATATATACATATACATATATATCAAATCAAGTAATGTAGGTGTCGTAACACACGAATAGAATAAAGCTTAAACCCACTCTCGGAGAAAGATAAGCTGAGATACAGAGTAAACCGTATATTTCGACCACTGACTGTGGTCCTCTTCAGCAGTTACAATTATAGGGTACATAGACAAGGGGTTATATACAGAGGAGGAAGTAACATTGGGGAACTCAGTAAGCCTCAGGTTACTTGCCTCGAGTGAGGTCGGACGTTACGTCCTGTAGAGATGAACTTGTCAACTGCCATACTAGTTATGGCATCAGGTGACCATTGACCTTTGGAAGTATCATAATTTGGAAACTTTTTTATTAGTGAGGACTCAATAATTTTTCTTTTGAAACTACAATGTGAATTGTATACTGTAGCTGTATTCTTCCAATCTATTCTATGATCTAAAAGGCTAGAATAGAGGAATACAGCTGATTTTTCTTGGCCGTATTTTAAAGAATTTTTATGTTCTTTGATCCTAGTGGGTAGATCACGTCCCGTTTGTCCCCAGTACACTTTATCACAATCGAGACATGGTATCTTATATACTCCAGATTTGTCCTTATTGGATGTTCTGTGATGGACATTTACTACTTTTTTAAAAATGTTATTTGGGTAACTAAAAGTGATCCTAATTTGGTTCCTAGGTAATAATTTAGATGCGGCATGCATGGATTCGTTATAAGGGAGTTTAATATTTGATTTTTCCCAGACAAATTTTGTGTTGGAATTGGTTGTTCTAAAATAACTGGTTTTGGCTTTGCTGAGGGCTTTTGTCATAAACCAGTCTGGGTAGCCTATTTTTAATAATTGAGTGCGTACTGATTCAATTTCTGAGTTGAGAAATTCCGGGCTGCAAATCCGAAGAGCTCTTAAATAAAGGCCCGAGGCAACACTATATTTTATATTATCCGGATGATTACTGAAAAAATGTAAATAACTGCCCGTATGAGTAGGCTTCCTGTATACTGTAAAAGACAAATT
>NW_027467711.1:2601005-2611005 GCF_046742065.1 Oratosquilla oratoria
CCGTCCATTATTCTCTTTATTTGGTGGCTTATCTCTTTTTCACTGAACCCGTTATTAAGCAAATAATTAATGCAAAACTAGCCATCACTTTTAATGATATATGTATATATATATATATATATATATATATATATATATATATATATATATGTATACATATCTATATATATATATATATATATATATATATATATATATGAAGGTGGAAAAAGAAGTCACGGGTCTAGTTCCGAGTTCCTGAGTTTATTCCTGACCGGTTTCGCTCTATGCTTCTTCAGAGGAATGTGACTCTGGAGTGAAGCTGGCGGTATACATAGTCTGAGTAAGACCGCGTTCCCTCCTTGGAGGTGGGTTACGTTTGGTTGTACAATGGTTTTTAATACAATGAACAATAGTGATAATACAGTATACAATAAAATGTTGTGATGTTATTATAAAACAGCTCCGGTGTGTGTGGAATGTTGATCGAGGGTGTAACAGTGTAAGTAAAGTGAGTGTATGGTACTGCAAATAATAAATAAATGGATAATAACATATTCGGACAGAATAAAAATATAATAATAACAATAATAATAATAGTGTGATAGTGGGCAACGTTCCCTTTGACACATCATTGTATGACCTAAGGTATAGATTAGTTTATACTTAAGATAATAAATTGTAATTTAATTTAAAATGAAGCAATATAAAATGAAACAAGAATAAAACAATGAATGAATAAATAAATGCCAAAGAAATATATAGTAAAAATAAAAACAGAATAAAAATAAAAATACTGACCGGCCTCAAGCCCTCAACCCAGGAAGCGCGGACGTTTGGGCACCGGATGGAGTTTGTCGTTCTATGTGGGCGCTGTTCTGGGGCAGGTTCTTATGGCTGCGTATTGAGCTGTGAATTTTTCCCATTTTATATCCCCTACTTTTTGGTTGATGTTGGCATTAGTTGTTATGTATAGGGCTACAATCACCTTCCTTTGTCTTTTTGATAGACCTTTCTTTACTACCTCTGCCTGTTGCCAGTCGGGAAGATGTCCTTCCTGATCCACGTGGCCCACCATCGCGTTTGAGAGGCGGTGGTACCTTAGGTCCGCCTTGTGCTCTCTTATTCTGGCATGTAGGCCCCTGTGACTCTCACCATAATATGACTTGTCACAGTTGCCACATGGGATCCTATATATGACGCTGAGGTCGTTTGTTGTTTTTGATGTTGGTGTTACTAGTTGTCTGATTCTCCTTCATTTTTATTTATCTGGGTATTTATTCTTTATATTATTTAATACTATAAGTTATCTTATGACACTTTTTAGGATTCCCACATTTTTACACCACTCACTTCACTTACACTGTTACACCCTCGATCAACATTCCACACACACCGGAGCTGTTTTATAATAACATCACAACAATTTATTGTATACTGTATTATCACTATTGTTCATTGTATTAAAAACCATTGTACAACCAAACGTAACCCACCTCCAAGAAGGGAACGCGGTCTTACTCAGACTATGTATACCGCCAGCTTCACTCCAGAGTCACATTCCTCTGAAGAAGCATAGAGCGAAACCGGTCAGGAATAAACTCAGTAACTCGGGACTAGACCCGTGACATCTTTTTCCACCTTCATATATCTATATATATATATATATATATATATATATATATATATATATATATATATATATATATATATATATATGTGTGTGTGTGTATGTATGTATGCATGTATGTATAAGATAAAATAGGACAGTTATGAACAAACTGCTGAATTGTAGGAACTCATTATTTTTACTTTCAGTAGATAAATGGATAGAATATAATTCTTACACAATTATTAATTGAGAATTTTACATGAATCCTTTTTCGATCACCCCTGTGGGCTACTGAGGCACTACTTTAAGAACATCTGTTCTACAGAGAACAGCATTGCACTATGTTGTTTGTGTTCGATTTGACACCGTCTCTTCTCCTTCGTCTTCTACATTGAGCTTCTGATCGCTCTACATTTATTTTTACATTTTCCGTTATTCAAAGATCCTCCTTACTTCACCCAATATGCAGATTTCTGTCCCCCTCTTTCTACACACAAGACTAACTTACCTTTTACAAAATAAGAGTTTTCATGTTCTTAATATCTATTTATCTTATTTATCTCCTTCATTTTGTTATTGTGTCTTGCTACATTGCTTCGGCAGACACACACGAACACACACACACACACACGAGCACACACACACACACACACACACGAACACACACACACACACACACACACACACCCACACACATATATATATACATATATATTAAACATTCCGAGGACTTCATAAATAAAATGTATTTTTCACTACATATCCTAAATGCCCTAAGGAAAAAGCCTATTACTACTCCTCTCTTCGTCCTTATATCATGGTGGGAGTAGAAATGAATTAAATCATTTTTGTTGGTGGGCTTTCTATACACTTTGAATTCAAGTTGGTTACCGTACTTAAAGATACTTAGAAGAAGAGTGCAAGTTTATTAAAGAGACCTTTTTAACATTAAAATTTCCAGAATTTCTTTTAGATAAATGCAGACAGCAGGCCGCTAAGATTCGGGAAAGCCGTAGGCAGCAGGACAGCACAACAAGACGTCTCGTGTTGCCAACCGGCGACGTTGCCACCAACCTGACACGTCTTTTAAGAACCACCAACTTGGAAATAGTGTGCCAGACAAGCAGAACGATAAAAGACATCACGAAGACGGAAATACACAACAACCAGACACCGGGCACCAAAGCCGGTGTTTATCGTATTCCGTGTTCAGGATGTGATCAAGTTTACATCGGAGAAACGTCACGCGACCTGAATACACGAATACGTGAACACCGTTACGACGTCAGGCATGATGTCACCACCAATGCATGTGTGACACATAGAAACAAGGAAAACCATCTTATGGACTGGAAGAATGCAGAGCTGCTAATACGGGAACCAGACAAGATCCGCAGGAAGTGTTTAGAAGCAGCAATCATTCAAGGAACGAACACTATTGAACAAAACAGGGACATGTATCTCGCCTCACATTATTCCTCTAATACCCATGGCCAGCAAAATATTACATATCTAAACCCCCTTTGTGGACATTTCGCCCACGGACGTTTGGGCCAGATTCTCATCCTTTCCCAGTGTCTAAAATCCCCCCCTTCTCCTCCTCCTCCTCCTCCTCCTCCCCCTTTTCTCTCCCCGTTCCCTCCTTTCCCCTTATTTAATCTCAAGCATTTGTATCTCAACTTGTACTTGAAAAAGCTGTAATAAGCGAAACGTCGTACAAATAAAGGCTCCGTCCTCATATGGTGTTTATCTCATCAATATTATTTTTCACTTTATTCTTTATTTATTTATTTTTATTCAGAGAGTAGTCTTAGATGCTGTAGTGTGTCACACCTTCTGTAACCCTCGTAGGACAGCTTTGTATTATGATTTGTAATACATATTTTTTTCTGTAGAGTAACCTTATATCATAGAAATATAGGTTTCCCATTCTACAGAACTGCTTTATATCCTGTACACTACATTCCCCTTGTTCTACAGAGAGCATTCTTGTAGCCTGTTTTCCTCGTCTCTCTCTCTCTCTCTCTCTCTCTCTCTCTCTCTCTCTCTCTCTCTCTCTCTCTCTCTCTCTCTCTCTCTCTCTCTTTTTTTTTTTTCAGGCCAGAAGGCAGAGGTGCACTCTACCGGAAAACGACGTTTTCCTTCCTGCCTTATTCTCTGAACGCAATAGGTTTCCATCCTACGAAAGACTCTTACTGTTATCCTGTTCTGCCTTGCAGCCCACTGGGCACAATTATTTGACCCTTTTAAGCTCTTGCGGCGCCGTGAGGTCCCTTGGGACCAGGAAATCGTCTGACGCCACCCACAGGAAAACCGTAACTAGCTCAACGTCCCACTCCTACGTAGTGGGAAGTGAGAAACCCCTGGCAGAGCAAAGCCCTATTAGTTGCGGTGACGGCGGTTGGAACCCTGCCGCAAGCGAGTTGGACCAAGAGCATGGTTTATTAAAATCCATGCTACAGAATCATCAGTAAGGGGCACCGTCCTAGCCTCCTGACAGGGGAAGTTTGCAACGTTAAACCGAAACATCGCTGAACCATTTAAGATTTGTTAACAAAAGGTTTCCTTGTCACAGCAATTGTTTATTATCAATAAAAAACTAAAAACGAAAAAAATGACATCTCGATTAAGACTCATTGTGTAATCATGAATTACAAAAAAATGAGTCATGACAGGATTAACTGCAACATATCGAATTCCTCATCCAGCGGATCTTTTGGCAGTTTCTGCGGATCCTCGTTTGAGAAAGACCGCATTACCCAACGCGACCAACCCGCAAAGGTCTGATTGGCCCCTTTGCCATCTCCAGGATCCTTCCACGTGGTGATCCTCAAGACACCGGATAGATATTTAGTCAGTGTTTGCCTACAGTAATCGGGGTGAGGGAGACGTCCGCTAAGGAAAACCGTACAGATGTTAGATACTAACAGCCAGGATAAAGGTTTTGAAACTGGCGTCACACAGTGGACGTTGGAAATAGAAATATATACATATAAAATGTATACATAGGTATGTATATGCAAATGAATGATATCTAATCTACCTACTCGTACATGTATATATATATATATACATATATAAATATATATGTATATATATATATATATATATATATATATATATATATATATATATATATTCGTTTGCCCTTCCCCACCCACATTCTCTCTCATATATATATATACAAATGTGTGTGTGTGTGTGTGTGTGTGTGTGTGTGTGTGTGTGTGTGTGTGTGTGTGTGTGTGTGTGTGTGTGTGTGTGTGTGTGTGTGTGTGTGTGTGTGTGTGTGTGTGTGTGTGTGTGTGTGTGTGTGTGTGTGTGTGTGTGTGTGTGTATCTGTTACACATGACGATTTTATTCAGCGGAGAACGAGCTTTTCTGCCTTCCGCCTGGAAACCTTAATGGAGGGACGCTTCTTTGGCTTAAGCTGAAAGATATTGTCTTTTTTTCAGAAGCGGTTGTAGATCATTAAGATCTGTTACTCTATACTTACGCCTTTCTGGCTGTAGCCATGCAATTTTATTCAGCTGAGGGAGAACCCTTTAACTGCCCTAAGGCTCAAAGAAAAGAATATTGGCTCTTTCCGTCTTTCGAATGCGGTCACAGAGCGTTGCTATTTAATGTTTGACAGATGGTCTGTTGGGGAAAACTGCTCAATGCTCGTGTTTGTTCTCTTCGAATTTGATTTCCTCTACCTGCCAGATGGTAGATCTGGTCTCCTGCCGCGGGTCCAGCATGCACCACAGAATCTTTAAGATAGTCGTCTCCTGGTGTTTTTGGAAGTTTCCTGGCTTTAGGGCTTTGAGAGCTGGTCTCCCTTGCTTGCAGCAGGCCACATAGTAACTCATTTGCTCCTTCATTGTGAGTCGCCCTATTCTTGGCTCGAAGTATGGCAGGCGGTCCATGCATAGTTCGTAGAGAAGGCAGCCGAGAGCCCAAACATCAGCCATTCCTCCGGCGTATGGGCGTTGGGCTTTGTCCAGCACTTCGGGAGCCAAGTACCAAGGCGACCCTCCTACACTCTTCATCTGTCGCTGGTAAACCTTTGAAGTTCTGATCGAGAGGCCGAAGTCGATGACCTTGACGACTTTTAAGTCGGCGCTGAGGACGACGTTATCTTGTTTAAGATCAAGATGTGCCAGTTGGTTCGAGTGCATGTAGGACACGGCAGACACAAGCTGCCTGAAGTACGAGATAATCCGTCGGCCCCAGGCAAGAGAGGGCGACTTGCTGTGCCTCTCCATGGCTGCTAAAAGCGTCCCACCAGGGCAGTATTCAGTGATGATGATTTTACAGCCTCTGTCCTTTGCAACGTCCACCAGTTTGATTATGTTAAGGTGGTCCAACGTTGAGAGGGCTTCGATTTCACTGCAGATTTCGCTTTTGCAAGTGCCCTTCTCAAGGGGAATCTTGGCAACACTGATGGAACCCGTTGCCTTACGCGAAACGAGGACTGTCTTTGCGAAGGCTCCAGCACCCAGGGAGCACTTGATAGTGTAAGCGTCCTCGAAAACTGTGCTTCTTCCCTCTTTGAAGGTTCCTTGAGGATCTTGCGTTGTCTTTGCTTTCGACTTTTTGGTAAATTCGGGGACATCCTTGGCGGGGCGAGGAATGTTTTCATCGTTGTCCTTTTGAGAATCACCTTTCATACAGCAGGTGAAGAGCGACTGGAGGCAAATGTAAAGTCTTCGAGCGCAGAGGCGCATTCGCTCGTGGTTCAAATGACGAAGCTTGATCATGGTGTCACAACTTCGTCCAAGCCGGTCAGGGGAGAGGGAGCTGTCCAGGTAGTTGATCGTCAGGGGACAGATTTGCTCCTAATAAGGCGTGCAGGGCTTGGTGCCGGTAGGTTATGATGGAAACACAGGCCGATAAAAGGCATTCGAGCCTCTGATGAGGTCGATTGCAGAATAGGAAATGATCACATCAATAAATAAATTAATAGATAAGTAAATGAATAACTAGATAGAATTTAAGAAATAAATCGATTAGTTTAAAGAATAAAAGAGTATCGTTCAAACGTTTTAATAAATGAAATGATAATCTTAAAAAGATATCGATTTTACTATATTTTTTTAGGCAGGAGCATAAGTACATGAATCTCTGTCAAGAAAAAAATGCTACAAAGTTGCACGCCATGTAGCCCCAGAATTGAATAATAATAATAATGATAATAATGATGATAACAATTATGATAATGATGGTGATAATAATGATGATAATGATGGTGATAATAATGATAATGATAATGATGATAATGATAATGATAATAATGATGATAATTACAAAGGATTACAAAGGATTACAAAGGCGGAGCATGCCGACAGGAGACCTTTTGATCCATATCTAGGTCGGATGCAAAAAAAAAAAAAAAAAAAAAAAATCATATTAATAATAAATTAAAACTATAATAATGTAAAAATAACAAATAAAATACATAAATAAATACATAGGTATAGTTGAATAACAAACAAAAAGGTAAATAGTAAATGATTATAAATTGACATATAACTAATAATAAATGAAAATCAGACAGACAAATTATAACAAAACAAAAACAAATAATATAACATAAATTATAATCATTACAGCATCTTACTTAGGTATTTATCTAAATGATTCTTAAAGCTTCGAACTGAACTACATTGCACTACCTGTGCAGGATGTTTATTCCATTCATTAACTACACGGTTGGCAAAGTTGTTTCTACCTACTTCCAAATTGAATCTATTTCCGGACAGTTTGAGACCATTGTTTCTTGTCTGATTCTCATTCAATGTGAAAATTTGGTCACTTTTGATGTTGTCAATTCCCTTTAAAATCTTAAAGACCTGTATCAAGTCACCTCTGAGTCTACGCTTTTTTAGGGAAAACAGATTCATGTGCTTAAGTCGATTTTCGTATGATTTATTTTTGATATTTGGAATCAGTTTTGTGGCTCGCCGTTGTACTTTTTCCAGTCTGTCAATGTCTTTAATGAGATTCGGTGACCATACGGAAACAGCATATTCCAAATGTGGACGAACTAACGATTTATATAGCTTGTTAATGAGTGATGGACTTTTGAAATCGAAAGATCGCGCAATCAGTCCCAGAATCTTATTTGCTTTCTCAGAGGCTGAAATACACTGCTTGGATGATTTGAGGTCGTTACTGATAATTACGCCGAGATCTTTTTCACTATCCACTTTTGTTAACGAATTTCCAAATAACTTGTAATCGTACTTACTGTTATTTTTACCTATGTGCATTACCTTGCATTTACTTGTGTTAAATTTCATTAGCCACTTTTCAGACCATTGCTGTAATTGATCTAAATCTTCTTGAATATCTAATTGGTTTGAGTGATCATTTGCCACTCCGCACAGTTTTGTATCATCAGCAAATTTGGAAACAGTAGATTTTAGTCCATGGTCTATATCATTCATATATACTATGAATAGAAGTGGTCCAAGAACGGAACCCTGAGGAACTCCACTTGCAACACTTTTCCATCCAGAAGTTTTTCCATTTAAAACAACTCTCTGTTTTCGACCATTCAACCAATTACTAGTCCAGCCTAATAGGCTACCACTTATTCCATGCAAAGCTAATTTAGTAAGTAGTCTTTCGTGTGGGACGGTATCAAAAGCTTTTGCAAAGTCTAGATATATTAAATCTATATTGTTTCTTTTGTCATAATTCGAGATAACTGTGTTGTAGAATTCGAGTAAGTTAGTCACGCAAGAACGTTTCCGTCTGAAACCATGCTGGCTATCATTTATCAAACGGTTACTTTCTAAATGATATTCGATATCATCTCTGATGATAGTTTCCATTATTTTTCCTATGATCGAAGTCAAACTTATAGGCCTATAGTTATTTGGTTTCTTTTTGTCACCTTTTTTGAATATGGGAGTAACGTTAGCTAGCTTCCATTCTCTTGGGACATCTCCGGATATGATGGATTTCTTGAAAATAATTTCTAATGGAACAACAATCTCATTTTTCATTTCCTTTAAGATTCTTGGATGCCAGGCGTCAGGCCCTAGTGTTTTCTTAATTTTGAGTTTCTCTATACACCTTTCAAGTTTTTCTTTTGTTATATTTACCGTAGTAAGTTTACCCCAGACTTTTCACAGGTTTCAGTTTGGAATTCACTTTGAGGTGTTTCGTTTACGAATACCGAGCTAAAATAATTGTTTAAGATATTACACATTCCTTCATTTGAATATTCAAGTTGACCGTCAGCAGATAATAGTGGACCAATGTGATTCCTAACAACCTTTTTATCTCTAATGTAACTATAGAATTCTTTGGGATTCTCTTTGGATTTATCAGCGATGTTCATTTCGTATTGTCGTTTTCTTTTTCTTATTGTCTTTTTTAAATCTCTCTGTATTGATACATAACTTTCATAGTCATTAGATGCACCCGAGCACTTATATTTCTTATAAGCCTGTCTCTTTTTAGCAATACTTTTTTCAGTTTCTTTGTCGAGCCACTTTGGGCGAGCCTGATTTGGGCGAGCCTGATTGAATCCATCAGTCCCGTCAGGAACCATCTTGCCACGAGGAACGTCTGGAAAATGTAGATAGATAAAGATATGTTAGGAACACAGACACACAAAGACCGAGTGGGAACAGTGCCCAGGAGGAGGCTCGCTACAAATGTCGCAAGAGGAAGAGGGCCACCTCAACTTCGGCCGCTGTCCCTCAGAAATGGCCACCGAGGCTCTGGTCCTCTGGATTCCTCTCTCTCTCTCTCTCTCTCTCTCTCTCTCTCTCTCTCTCTCTCTCTCTCTCTCTCTCTCTCTCTCTCTCTCTCTCTCTCTCTCTCTCTCTCTCTCTCTCTCTCTCTCTCTCTCTCTCTGTAAGAGGCCGGTAGTGTACGAATGGAAATGAGCTAGGGTATTAGAATAATTCAGACTCGACGCCTGCTCGAGGGCGATGTTATGTCTATGTGAGGGCGACGTTTTGTCTATGTAAACACACCGACGGTGGTGACTGTTTTTATAATCGATGTGTAATCAACTCTGTAAGCGCAGGTTACCTTCGTTTGACTAATGCTGAGGTAAACAATTTTTGCTAGTGGCATTGAAATGGCTTTCCGGATTGGTGCAAGGTGGAGAAGGAGGAAAAAACTATTGGTGCATGAATTCAAAGTCACGCCCATAAGGAGTGACATTTACTTGAGAAGTCACCGGAGATTGGTTTAGAAAAATTAGTGACGTCAGACGAAGGTAGCTCAGCGTAGGATACGGGATCTCGAGGGAGAAGAGATAGAGAAGATATAGAGAGAAGATATAGGGAGAAGATATAGAGAGGGTGTGGAGAGAGGATCAGGAGACGATGTAGAGACGAGAGAAAAGAGATCCCGAGTGTAAGCTGAAGGTGAAATTACAGTGAAAGAAGAAAGAAAATTCAC
>NW_027467711.1:2613505-2628505 GCF_046742065.1 Oratosquilla oratoria
GCCAGCACACTTCTCCAGATTGTCCTCTCAAAGCTTCCCTCTTCTCTCAAATCCTCTATTTTTCCTAATCCATTTGCCTCTAGGATTTCTTGAACGCCATCTTTCCATCTTTTCTTCGGTCTACCTCTAGATCTGCTACCTTCTGGTCTCCAGTTCCATCTTTTCTTTGCAAGTCTCTCTTCATCCATTCTCTCCACATGCCCAAGCCACCTTAATTGTGCCTTTTCTATTTTGCTTCTAGTTGATTTTACTCCAATCATTTCTCTTATTTCATCATTTCTAATTCGATCTCTTTTGGTTTTATTTACTATTGCTCTCAACGTTTTCATTTCTGCCGACTGAATTCTGCTCCAGTCTCTTGATGTTAATGTCCAGCTTTCAGCAGCATACATTAAAATTGGTACCAAAACTGATTCAAAAATATTTTTCTTTGCCTCCGTAGGTACATTTATATCTTTTAGGATAGGGTAAAAGGCACAGACACCTCTGCTGTACTTTGATATTCTTTCAGTTATCTCTTCCCTATTCTTGCATCCATCTTTTGTAAATACGCTTCCCAGATACTTAACACAATGTGCTTCTTTAACATTTTCATTTTCAATCATTATTTCTGCAATGTCATAATTTTCTTTTGTGATGGTTAGTATTTCAGTCTTCTGAATATTAATGCTTAGTCCTGCCTCATTAAAGCATCTTTTCCAACAATTTAGAGCTCTTTCTAACTGTAATCTGTCGTTACTCCAGCAGGCAATGTCATCTGCATACACTAGAATATCTCCATCCCCTTCTCTTTGATCTCTTATTCTCTTTTTATACTTTTTGATAATGCTATCCATATATGCTATGAATAATAATGGGGACAAAACACTACCTTGTTTCACTCCTGTTGTTATATCAAACCATTCATCTTTCTCATAACCAGTTCTAACAAGACACGAACATGGCTTATATGTACTCTCTATGGCTTTCTGCAGTTTGCTTGTCATTTTATACTCCTCCACTAAACATTTCCATAATTTGTTTCTTGGAACGGAGTCAAATGTTTTTGCCAAGTCTATAAAAGCACAATACAAATTTTTGTTATACTCCCAGCATTTTTCCATGACCATTCTTAAAATAAAAATGGGGTCAGATGTACTTCTATCTTTTCTATATCCAAACTGTTCTTCTCCTAGTTTCGGCTCTATCACTGTTCTTGCTCTCTTTTCTAGGATTCTTTCATAAAGTTTAGCTACCTGATTGATGAGAGAGATACCCCTGTAATTACCACAGAAACCTGAGTCGCCTTTACCTTTATAGATCGGTAATATAATGGTCTTGCCCCAACTTTGTGGAATAGTTTCTTCTCTCCAGGCCTTGTTTAATATTGTCAATATCTTCTCTTTTAGGGCATCACTTCCCTCCTTTATCAGCTCGATCGGTAAGGCATCACATCCCGGTGCTTTATCGTTTTTCATCTTCTTCAGGGCTTCTTGTAGCTCATTTCTTGTTATTTCATCATCTTGGTCTTGTCTCTCTTCAACGTCCTCTTCGTTCTCTATACTTTCATCTATGTCTTCACCTCCCACATTCAGTAGGTTTTCAAAATAACTCTGCCATTTCTCGTTTATCTTGTTGGGTTCTACAATAACATTACCTTTGTCATCTTTAATGTTATGCACCATACTCTTATCTTTTCTATATGATTTTGCTAATCCAAAGATTTTCTTCTTACTACCTTTTAGATCTTGTTCTATTGTCTCTCCTAACTTCTTCCAAACATTTTGTTTTGCTGTTCTCTTTACTTCTTCTGCCTTATTTCTTGAAGTGACATACTCTATTCTTGTTTCAAGCGTTTTATGTCTCAACCACTTTCTTAGTGCCTTCACTTTTTCTTTTACTGCACACTTTATATATATATATATATATATTCATACACAAACACACACACATACAAACACACACACACACACACACACACACACACACACACACACATATATGTATACGCCACCATATACATGATGAGTAACGTCACTCGCTCACACTCCCTCACTCACTCCCTCACTCACTCACCCACTCAATGTCAGGCCCTTCTAGCTGACTAAGAATTAAGTCAGCAATCTTCGGGTCTGCAACAACAACTCGACCACCAAACAGACATACGAACGCACATGAACATCCGAGTAACCAAACAAACACAAAACACAAATTACGTATACTAACGATCCTCCCCTGGATATATAATTAACATGTATGATAATAGACAACAATACATAATCAATGCAGTTGCACCACCCATGTGAGACAACGGACCTTCTCGAAATTAATGTAAAGACTAAAGACTAAACCCAACACAATAAAGTGCTGAGATGTCACTTCCGAGAATGACCACGAGGGTAGCGTGGCCGAGACGAGGAGTTGGGACGATGACGGGTGTTGTGCAACAAGAAGTGGTGTGATAAACAGTAATATATATGTAACCACATTAATGTATCGTTCTGTTTAACAGTTGACAGTGTATATACCATAACTGCAAAACCTGAAAGCTTTGAATAAAATGGTATAAACTTAATACGAATCTACATATACCAGTACCCCGTACCTAGTGAACGATACATTATTACTGGTGGCAAGCGGTGACCGCGCCCGCGTCTCTAAAGAAACAAACTACCAGAAAAAAAGACTATCGAGGACTCATCCTGCGCACCCCTCTGCACCAATTGTGTTCCTCCAAAAGAAGCGGTGGTGAAAATTTCTCACCACCTGGTGGCAGCAAAACCACACCATGCACAACACCTACGTTATCGCCGACTCAACAATAATTACCAGCCTCTAAATAAGGTAACCCAACCAACACCCTTTTCAAATACGTAATAGTATCATTACTACTATTACCTTACCTATCCATTTCTGAATCCCTGATACTGCTTTCCTTTTTTTTTACGAGAACATCAACGAGACACTACCCTCATCAAGAGATATTTCCACACACTACTCATCTCTCCCCAGTACCCTATTTCTATGGTGATGTTACGCCCCTCTCAACGCGTAACTACAAACAAGTCTACGGACCGCCACAGCCACACCTGACGGACCGGAAGCACATCGATATAATTATCGATAACCGGGAATATACCCATAAAGGTACCCTATGATTACATATATATAACATATGTAACTTTTAGTGATTTAATATTTCAACAACATTATCTTATTATAAAACTAAGCTACTTAATTAAGTTACACAACTAAGTTAAAATCATTTTTGCATACTTCCATCTTATACTGTACCAATTTATTATTTAAAAATACTGTATTTTAAATATATCTCTCAATAACTATTATAATCACATAATTATTTGCCAATGTCAAATAATTCTTCTTCACAATATTTTATATAACCTTTTACACTGTATATCCTGTATATATATATATGTGTGTGAATCAAATACCAATTTCACATATTCCTAATACCATTTCATATTTATAGATATGCAATAACTTTACTAGATTTGACTATTACATAATATCACATTCATATGTATTCTTACAGTTAAGTAATTCTTGTCTAAACTATATATATATTTATATATACAATAACCGTTAATTGCTTTCACTACGTACCACCCATTTATATTTTACATAGAACTTAGATATTTTTATAAATGTAACTTACCTTTCATAATTACTACTGTTAACCAGCTATATATGTACACATATAATTATTATTATACACAATATATCATATATTATTTGCACAATATATAACCCATTATTATTATTGCCATATTTACATTTTTACCATTTATAATTATATATTCTTATATGTAACCCGTATATAAATGTTGACATCCCATACCCCCCCTCCCTTATCTAAGCATAACATATTACCCTTAGTTACTATATACCTATTATTCCTATTTTAACTATTTTTTCTTAGACTACAAATCAAACCTAACTATTAACTAATACATACTACTAATACATACTAACTATTAACTAATACATACTTCGACAAACATGGCGACTGGAACAAGAAGTAAAGTCATTCAAAAGATGCATAACGTCCTGTCAAGATCCAAAGAGGAAAAACAACCACAGGACATATCCAGTGACAAAGAGGAAATACACACAGAAGACTTAATTGGCAATGACAAATCTAATCCTAATGCAGATACCCCTATAACTCCCCTTTATGAGAACGATGTCTTACCTTTTTTCAACCAGCTTCCTCAAGTAGACCCCTTTCACCCCTCACAATCACAACCACCCATTCCTCCCATCCAACCAAATATGCAAACAAAACCTCCTATAAACCATAATCCATCCAACCCCCATATCCCAACACATAATAACCCCCCTCCCATTCAGCAACAGTACCAAAACTTCCCCCTTCCTCCCCCCCATACCCCACCTGTTCAAACCCACTCTACACCATACCACCAACCACAACCTAACCTTCCTCCAAACCCACAATATTACCCTTACCCACTAACTCAACCAACAATAATTAACAACTATCAAACCATAACCCCCCTCACAGAAATCCCAACCTTTTCCCAGGATAGTGGAATATCCATTACAGATTTCTTGACAGCATGTGACCTGTTTTTCTCCAAGAACATAAAATACTCAGAGACAGATAAAATAAATTTGTGCCGTCAGAAAATAAACCCATCTGACATTTGCCGTTCAAAGGCAAGGATGCTAGACACCCTAGTTGCATCTGGAATCACTTATCAGGAATATAAACGCCACCTTCTTAAGGTTTTTCATAACAAACAACCAAATAACATTTCATTTCTCATCACCTTCCTAAATAACACTAGAGTCCAACCACATTCCATTACTAATATAATGGACTTTGTTGCAAACGGAATGAAAGAGGTCAGAGAAGACCTAGAGAATAACTCTCCTTGGACTCACACTGATCAATTTGGTCAAAATGTAATGCCAACAAAACACCTACTAACATTCCTTGAAATAGCTTCCTATCTCTCCCAACTCCCTCCAAAGTGTTTAAAGGAAGCCTCCAAAAAGGAACTAGACACTACAAATCCTCTAGCTTATACCTATATTTTAGATATCATGAATGCTTGCAATGTATCCTTAGATACCCCCAACCATCTCCCCAGACTAAATAGCCTTCACTCACAGCAACCCCCTCCCACCAATCAAGGACAACCTTCTAAGTGGTGCTCCTACCATTCATCAAACAGTCACAACACGAAAGACTGCATACAGCAAAAACAATACCCGCAGGTACAACACCACTCTATCCCTTGCTCAGTTCATGGAACCTTTTCCCACACCGATGCCCAGTGTTGGACACAGCAAAAGCAACACACGCAGGTACAACACCACCCTATCCCTTGCTCAGTTCATGGAACCATTTCCCACACAGATGCCCAGTGTTGGACACAGCAAAAACAACACCCACGCTCAGTGCATACTACTACCTCACACCAGAATCAAAACAAACAAGTTCCACCCCCCTTTAAACACCCACTCCTATCAACACCAACACATCCAATCAAATACTGCAACCTACACCAAACATCATCTCACTCCAACGAAGAGTGTTACCTACAGAAAACACAACAACAACCGCATCAGAGAACTAACAACCCATTCACCACCCATCGACAAACACCCCCCTCCAACACGACAACCAATACTAAACAACGATTGGGGGAACGTGTACCAGCCTCACGCACCAAACCACCATAGGAATATCTCATACACAACACAAATACCTCACCCTAGAAGTAAGCTTAGACCAACTTAAAGTTGACATGATGGTTGATACAGGAACAAACCTGAACATCATCCCAAGAGCTCTGTATGAAGCATTAAATGACCCACCCCAAATTCAATTTTCCAATATGGAAGGACTCTTAATAGAAGGGAGCACAATTCCTCTACACGACACCATAGACTTAAATATTGAAGTCAACAATCACAAAGTAGGTTTCACAACTTTCCACATAGCTGATGAATGGAGCCTTGATCAACAAGGTATAATAGGACTACAGTCATTAAAGATTTGGAAAACTAAGATAGACTTTGAGACTAACAAAATCTCCTTCCGAGATGTAAATAATGAATCAACAGTTCCTGAGACACCCGACTCAGACACACAACATCTCTCATGTCTACCTTCCTTTAATACTCCCAATCCCACTAACAGCTATTCCTTCCGACCACCCCCTTATGTCACCTCAAAGGCACTGATGTCTAACACAGTCATCATACCCCCTAGACATTCAATAACAGTCCCACTATACATACCCGGTGCAATAGACCATCAGGACGTCATAATCGACTCAGACACGTCCAGGATTAACAACATAACCATTGAGTCCTCCTGGGACACAATATCAGAAAATAAACATACACTAGCTATGTTAACAAACACCTCAGAACAACACCGTAAAATCAGGAAGAATACAAACATCTGCGCAGTCCATCTCCATAATTCCCCTATCCAGGAACCACTGCCGCAACACATCAACCAAGTAAGACCAACACAACCCCTCCCCCCTATTCCCCCAGACCAAATCACGACATCAGCTGACGGAGAAAGTCATAACGAGCTATTAGCTCTCCTACAGAGGAATAGATCAGCTGTCGCCTTAGAAGGCGAATCACTAGGCAAATGTGATATAATCAAACATCACATCCAAATTCCCCCAAACACCCCCCCTTCATACACCCCCGCTTACCGCATACCCCACAGTAGGAAATCCCAAGTCAATGACAGTGTACATGAGATGATACACCAAGGCGTAATTTCCCATTCAGACTCCCCATGGAACAGTCCCCTCTTTTTGGTCCCTAAGAAAGACGGAACCTTACGCCCTGTTGTTGACTTCAGAAAAATAAACAACCTAACTCAATCTGACCCACACCCCCTCCCCGCCATGCAAGATGTACTACAATGCATTGGCAACGGGAACTCTGTTTTTTCCACAATAGACCTCAAGTCAGCCTTCTGGCAGGTCGAACTAACAGAGGAATCAAAACCCGTAACTGCATTTTCCACGGACAAAGGACACTTTCAATTTGAACGTATGCCCTTTGGCCTTAAGAATGCCCCCTCAACCCAACAAAGGTTGATGACCCGCATTTTCAGTGACATGATAGGAATCTCATTATTCGTCTATTTAGACGACCTCATTATATATAGTCCCACAGAAAGAGACCACCTTAACACTTTAGAGATTGTCATCAAACGTCTCAAACATACGGGATTAAAGATTCAATTAAAGAAATGTAGATTCCTCATGAAGGAACTCACCTTCCTAGGCCATAAAGTGGATGCAAAAGGGATTCACACAACCACTGATAAAATAGATACAATAAACAATTTCCCAACCCCCAGAAACGCAAATGAAACACGAAGTTTCATAGGGTTAGCCTCCTACTACAGACACTTTATCCGAAACTTTGCTGATATTGCTTCCCCTCTGACCAAATTCACAAGGAAAGGCGAGCCATTTCAATGGTCAGAAGCAGAACAGCAAAGTTTCGACACTCTCAAACACGCACTCACCACAGCCCCTGTACTAGTTTTCCCTGATATGAAGAAAGAATTCTTTCTTTACACAGACGCCTCCTCTAAAGGAATAGGCGCAGTCCTACAACAGAAAGATGACAATGGCAAAGAACACGCCATAGCCTACGCAAGTAGAGTCCTCAACAAAACTGAAAATAACTACTCAACTACACACAAAGAAGGACTTGCAATCATATGGGCACTAAAACACTTTAAATACCTCATTTTAGGCTACAAGATTACCATACTAACAGACCACCAACCCCTAGTCTATCTTTTTAACTCCAAAGACTTACATGGGAGAGTTGCTAGATGGAAAACAACTCTCCTTGATTACGATCCCATGATCGTATACTTAGCTGGGAAAGCTAACGTAGTGGCAGACTGCTTGAGCAGACAAACTCACATCACCCCCATAACCCAAACCACATGCATACCTATGCATGAACTCAGAGATGAAACTGACAGAGACCCAATATGGTCTCCAATAAAACAGCATCTCATATCACAAACCCCCTTACACTCCCGACCACCTGTCCCTATTGAGGAACTCAATCTGGTCGACGGAGTCATAAGGAGAACCATTAATACAAGAGAGGTTACTGTTATTCCCAGAGCCCTAGTCCCCAAGGTCCTTCACATATTGCACGACAGTGCAATGGGAGGCCACTCGGGCAGAGATAAGACACTAAACACTGCTAGACACACATATTACTGGCTTAACATGAAAAGAGATATAACCACACACATAGATTCTTGTGTAACTTGTAACCAATTCAGAGGCCCTGACCCGAAACAAATCCACATTAAAGACATCCCACTCCCTGCTGAGCCATGGGAAACACTTGGCATTGACCTACTGAAAATGCCAACGAGCCATCAAGGTTCCAATTATGTACTCACAGCAGTAGATTATTTTACTAAATACACAATCTTAATACCACTCCAAAACAAAACAGCAGAGACTGTAGCCAAAGCCCTAGTCAACAATATCTTTTGTAGATACAACATACCACACACAATGTTATCTGACAATGGCTCAGAATTCAAAAATGAAGTGATGCGCGAAATAGCACACCTCTACAACATTGACCAAACATTTGCCACTGCATACCACCCCCAGGGAAACGGTCTGACTGAGCGAACAAATCGCAAGGTCCTAGAAATTCTCAGACCATTGGTCAATGACCTCATGGACACTTGGGAAGATTGGCTACCACAGGTACAAGCCAGTATCAATAGCACAGTCAATTCCGCAACAAAGATGTCCCCACATGAAATAATTTTCGGCCAACCAATGCGCCTACCCTACCAAATATTCAACCAACCCCCCCCCCACCCTTATACAACCTAGATAACCTCGCACACTGCATTAAAAGAGGTATGCAAACAATTTACAAAAAAGTTAGAGCAAACCTGAAAGAAGCCCAGGAAAAGACAAAGACAAAACAACACAAACGGTCAATTCCACTTGACATAGCACCTGACGACACAGTCATGGTAAAAGACTCAGGTCGAACAAACAAACTCAAACCCAAATTCCTAGGCCCCTTCATAGTCACAAGTTCACTCCCTAACAATGTTTTCCTACTAACAAATCCTTCTGATCACTCCACCTTCACCATACATGGAGAGAAGTTGAGAAAGGTCAAACTGAACCTCGACCCAATCTCACCTCCCATCCACAACCCACCTACCACAGACGCACACCAATCACCAATACGCAAGTCTCATCCCATGACTCTGCGTCGACGCAACTAAACATGCACTCTAGCTCTCGCCCCTGAAGATGCAGGACGTCATGTATCTATCAGTGGAGGTTAAAATGGCCCATTTCCAATAAGAACTCTTTTCCACATATCTATAAAACTTCTCTACTTCCTTCCGACCAATATAATCTTAGCGAGAGTCAGATAAACATATCCTCATACACTGAGACATAACCTTCATCCTCCAAAAGTAAATACATCATTAATTACCCACCTTAAACATCGACTACTTTTGACATGGACTCATTCGACTTACATCATAGGAATCTTCCATATAACTCCACAGCCCTTTCCCTCTTAATCATGCTCTTTATACTAATAATAATAATCATATTCTGTTGCATGAAGTAACACCTTCCAAAACCTTTCCACCTCCATACCCAAATTGTTGTAAACCTAGATTAAGTTTATTCTTGTGTCTCACCCAATATCTTAAATACTATAAAAATTCATACAGAAACTATATATCCATACTATGAAATAAAACAAGTGCAATGTGACACACCAAACTGACCATAGAACAGTGTCTAGAAAAACAACACTCCCAACAGTGATAGTGTTAAACCATAAAAACAATAACATTTAAAAAGTGAATTAAACAGTGTATGTGAAATCCAATAGAACATGTAATCTGGTGAGACACAACGTTACACTTCTGAGACACAACATCGCTACCCCTTAATTACAGTTCATGATCCCCCTTGGGACCTCAGATTCACTTCAACAACACCCCCCCATCTGCACATTTTTAACCCCACAGGATTTTGTGTCTCTGAATTTTTTTTTCTCGATGTATTACCCATATAAATACTTTTGTAAACCATGTACCCTAGGTGCCGGGAGCCACCTAACCCCAGGGGGAGAGCGATATGTATACGCCACCATATACATGATGAGTAACGTCACTCGCTCACACTCCCTCACTCACTCCCTCACTCACTCACCCACTCAATGTCAGGCCCTTCTAGCTGACTAAGAATTAAGTCAGCAATCTTCGGGTCTGCAACAACAACTCGACCACCAAACAGACATACGAACGCACATGAACATCCGAGTAACCAAACAAACACAAAACACAAATTACGTATACTAACGATCCTCCCCTGGATATATAATTAACATGTATGATAATAGACAACAATACATAATCAATGCAGTTGCACCACCCATGTGAGACAACGGACCTTCTCGAAATTAATGTAAAGACTAAAGACTAAACCCAACACAATAAAGTGCTGAGATGTCACTTCCGAGAATGACCACGAGGGTAGCGTGGCCGAGACGAGGAGTTGGGACGATGACGGGTGTTGTGCAACAAGAAGTGGTGTGATAAACAGTAATATATATGTAACCACATTAATGTATCGTTCTGTTTAACAGTTGACAGTGTATATACCATAACTGCAAAACCTGAAAGCTTTGAATAAAATGGTATAAACTTAATACGAATCTACATATACCAGTACCCCGTACCTAGTGAACGATACATATATAATCACATATATATATGTATATATATACATATATATATATAAATTCATATATATATATATATACACATATTTATACTGTTTATATTTGCTAGGGACCAGTTTGGTTGTCGTTCTTTGTATCTGCTAAATCATGTTTATACTTTTTAATGTTGAGTGGAAACCACACCGTCGCTTTGTATTCCAATCTGGGACGGATCAGACTCTCTCTCTCTCTCTCTCTCTCTCTCTCTCTCTCTCTCTCTCTCTCTCTCTCTCTCTCTCTCTTTCTCTTTCCCCTTTCTTTCTGTTTGTCTGTCTCTTTCTCTCTGTCTCATCTCATCTCTCCCCACCCCTCTCTCTCTCTCTCTCTCTCTCTCTCTCTCTCTCTCTCTCTCTCTCTCTCTCTCTCTCTCTCTCTCTCTCTCTCTCTCTCTCTCTCTCTCTCTCTCTCTCCTCTTTCTCTCTGTTTGTCTCTCTCTCTCTCTGTCTCATCTCATCTCTCCCCCCATCTCTCTCTCTCTCTCTCTCTCTCTCTCTCTCTCTCTCTCTCTCTCTCTCTCTCTCTCTCTCTCTCTCTCTCTCTCTCTCTCTCTCTCTCTCTCTCTCTCTCTCTCTCTCTCTCTCTCTCTCTCTCTCTCTCTCTCTCTCTCTCTCTCTCTCTCTCTCTCTCTCTCTCTCTCTCTCTCTCTCTCTCTCTCTCTCTCTCTCTCTCTCTCTCTCTCTCTCTCTCTTTCTCTCTATCTCTCTCTCCCTCTCTCTGTATGTGCCCGTGTGTGTGTGTCTTGTGTATTCATATATGCAAGTAAACACCTACTATATGTCTGAACATACTGAGGATTTGGAGAGAAATCCATTTATCCATTGTTTCTAAAGGTCACCGCTTTTGACGAGTCCGGTCTAATCGCCGGATTGCCAAGGAGACGCGCGTCATGCCAGCTCGTGTCGTGGGACGTGCCAGAAGGTTTCCTTCAACTGGAAGTCTGTTTTCGGTCTGAACGATGTCTCGAGGCAAATTCCAGGCAGTGCATAGAGTGGACAACCTCTGGCACGCGTGCCAAATATGGCACGTGGCAGGGTTGACCCTGGCACGCCAGATGTTTTTTTTTTTAATATGACACAGTAGTGAATGATAACATCATCACTGGCAAGAGATCAAAATAACATAAAAAACATTTACTGGCATCCCTATTGCAATAAAACAGTGCATAGGAACCGACATTAACCTGCGTACTAAGAACCAATGTGGGCAACAATGGTCCTACAAATCAAAATAAATTGGCACAGTCTCTTCCAAAGGTTGCCCACCCCTGGCTTAGGGCGTTATCACACTGAGCTGTTTTTCCTCCGACTGTTGGAGCAGATTTGCATCCCATAGCACCTTTTGTGTAGAAATCTGATATGCTGGAGAAAAACAAATTTCCTCCATCATATCATATGACATTCTATGTAAATTATTGAGAAAACAAATTAAATTGCCATAGTCATTTTACGGAGGAAAAAGTGCTGGCGGTGGCCGGCACCGCCGATGAATCGGAGGTTGGAGAAAAAAGAGCACAGCGTGATAACGCCTGTAGACACAGGTTCAGACCTGAATTGAGTTTCAGCCAATGAAAACCCTGTTCAGACTAAGCGTGTTTTACTTCGTAACAGAATCATCAGGATTTAGATGAGACGACACACCCACTCTAGGGAATGACGTCTTCAAATGTGCGTTCAGGCCGATGTTTGGCATTAACAAATACGCTAAAATCGACCAAAACATTAGAACATAAGATTGTAGGAGACCGCAAGAGACCATAAGGCGTACACTAGGCAGTTCCATGTCCCTTACCACCTGTCATCCCTATCCATAAATTTATCTAATATTCTTTTAAAACAAGCAATTGTTTCAGCACTTACTGCATTGTTACTAAGACTATTTTCCATTCGTTAACCACTGTGTTGGTAAACCAGTTCATGCCTGTTTCTTTTTTACACCTATAAAGGATTACTCTATGTATTGAACCAACGTCCTGAGATGGATAAGGCTGACCACTGTTCTCTCCTCTTGGGGGGCCCAGCCATCCCATGGATTAGTGGGTATCAAGCGATGGGAAGAGGGGGAGCCTGCGTGAATAGAGCACAGGGATAAGAGAAACAGAAAGATTTCTGCGGGAGGGGGACTGTGAAAGGATGGCTTGATACACAGAGGGAGAGGAAGAATAGAGGCTAGGAGGGTGAGAGAGAGAGAGAGAGAGAGAGAGAGAGAGAGAGAGAGAGAGAGGGGGGGGGTGCTAGATGGGGGAGAGGACGACAGACGAAGGAAAGAAAGCGTATCGGATGGGAAGAAGAGGGTGGGGAGGAATGAAGAGGAGAGGGAGATAAAGGGAGAGATAGAGAGAGTGAGTGAGAGAGAGAGGAAGAGAGGGAGAGGAATGGAAATATACAGGGCGGGAGAGGAAAGGCGAAATGTGAGAGAAAGAAAAAACAAAGAAGAGGGGTACGAAAGGAAAAGAAAGAAAAAAAAAGGCAAACGGGAAGGAGGGCAATGAAGATAAAAGACAGAGAAAGGAATAAGAGAACAATGGCCGAGTTGATATTCAGCGAGGAGAGCATGTTATAAGAAGGAAGCAAAGGACCGGAGGAGGAGGAGGAGGAGAAGGAGGAGGAGGAGGAGGAGGAAAGAGGGTGAACGGTGAAACTGGAAGAAAAACAAAGAATAATGGATTACGAAAGAGGTGCTCCGGGCAAAACAAGGCAGAGGACATTTGCAGACGAAGTGACCGGGAGAAAAAAAGAAAAAATAGAGAAAAAAGAATGAGAATGGAGTGGATGGGCGGAAAGCATGTGTGTGTGTGTGTGTGTGTGTGTGTGTGTGTGTGTGTGTGTGTGTGTGTGTGTGTGTGTGTGTGTGTGTGTGTGTGTGTGTGTGTGTGTGTGTGTGTGTGTGTGTGTGTGTGTGTGTGTGTGTGTGTGTGTGTGTGTGTGTGTGTGTGTGTGTGTGTGTGTGTGTGTGTGTGTGTGTGTGTGTGTGTGTGTGTGTGTGTGTGTGTGTGTGTGTTTAAAGGGGAGAGAAAGGGAAACTGGGAGGAAAGAATGGGAGGAGGGGAGAGGAATAAAGGTGCCGATCTTGGCACGTGGCAGGGCTGACTCTGGCTCGTTCGTCAGGTGGATCTGATGACTTGTAGCAGTTATAAAAAGTGACGTCAAATAAACCTGCTATGGCAAGAGGTCAAAGTGTCGCGGAGTTTTCATGTATCGACATTCTGTTTGTTTGCATCCCCTCTACCCTTCTCCTCAAGTGTGACAATAACCTGCCTATCAAGGAAAGTTATGTTGGGACGCACAGCTCAAGAGAAACTAGCACAGTGGGCTCAAAAAAGTGTGTTCAAAAGGTTACCGACCTTTGCACTATGGCGTTCTAGGACATGCTATCATTTCTGTGTTGATTCACTTAAATGTGAAGCCTTGCACAAGCTTGCGTGTAAAGACACGTGTTACTCGATGCGATTATCGCTCAACGATGATCGTCAAACGATTATCTAGAGCGCTAATTCTTTGTCTTTTTTTTTTTTTTTTTGTAATGGGGCTGTTTTGCTTCGAGCTGCACAGTGCGAGGCTGATTATTTTAACCGAACCTATAATCAACGCGCTTAGCCAACTATGATGCCAGTTAGAAGGATGCGCGCCATTGACTGTGGTAGGCTAATAAAGGCACCGGACAAAACATACCTTTAGGCTTATTTCACACGTATTGACTTTTCGCCGTCCACGACACGACGTACCCTTACTCTATGGAGGGAGGATTTTTTCTCAAGTTAAATAAAATCACCTGACGACAACGGAAAAGTCTATCGAGTTAGGTTTAGCCATTTTGCCTCAATTGATTAAGATTGCCTCGAGGTGGTGGTCGAAATATACGCATTCGTCGTCAGTAGTAATGAAAAGGTTAAATGCAATAGCAAGTACCTCACTGTCTGTGGCAAGGTTCCTTTAGGTAATGGAAATATTGATATATCTGGAAAAATCGTGGAATAAAGAATGAATAAATAAATTGATAATTAGTAAATAGATAAATAAGAAATAAACAAATGTGTATATATGCATAACGCTCGAAACAAAGAAAATATTTTGTGTGACTGGCTAATAACAGAGGGATGCAATATCACTGGGCATAGAATATTATCATTTTTCTTTAACAAAATAAACAAACGGAATCTCCACCGTCTGAGGGAATACT
>NW_027467711.1:2636005-2641005 GCF_046742065.1 Oratosquilla oratoria
TTTTAGAATTATAACTTTACATACAATATGCAAATGATGAGCTTAAGAAATGTAGAATATATGTGTATACGCATATATTGGTGATGCGTGGCAGGCAGGCAGGCAGGCAGGCAGGCAGGAGATTGTTTTTCAGTCATGTTGTGTGTGCAAGTTATGAAATCTGAGAAGAGAGGGGAAGAAGTATATCTCCAAGATTGATTGAAGTTAAAATGAAGAGAAAAAACAAAAGGCTGAAGAAGAAGAAGAAAAAAGTGGTAGTTGGTGGTGCCACGATCAGAAAGTAGAGAAACGGAAGGAAACTAATGCTTACACGTAGATAAGTTGCATATGCAATTGGTGATACAAGATGACTTGTATGTCCTGAGAAGGAGAGATACCGGCAAAGACCTAGAATGTATAGAGAGAGGTGCGTGCGTGGTGTATTTATATGTTTGGAAGTGGTGACCTGCCAGTGAGGGTGAATGAATTAATGAGATGCAAATTATGGTGGATGAAGTGTTGTGTTGAGACGTTGGATCGTGCGTTGCATTTGGGAGATTTGCTGTTTTTCTATGTTTGACAGCGGTAGGTGTGGTTGTGGTTGGTAGCCATTGTTAGGTAGGACAAAGGAGATGTAAAGAGCAGCAGCAGCAGCAGCAGCAGCAGCAGGCATATTGGTCGGTACGAGGGAGGGGGGCTGCTTGCGAATTGAACGAGGGTGTAAACAGTGGAAACTGTTAAGAACCACTGACTTACTTTAAGTGTCAATTGTATTTAAATTGACCACTTGAACAGGTAGTTTGTTGGAAACATTTACAATGCGGTTAAAGAAAAGAAACAAAAGATTGATTGGTGTTTGATCCGTTATGGACTCTTTTGTAGTTTGTTGGAAACATTTACAATGCGGTTAAAGAAAAGAAACAAAAGATTGATTGGTGTTTGATCCGTTATGGACTCTTTTGTAGCCATTATTTCTTGTGATAGTACTACGGTCCACAATAAAATAATGGTCTATATTGATATCAACGAAGCCATGAATAAGCTAGATAGACTTAACGCTCTTGATAGGGTTTATTTATTACGAGGTCAATAAGTATTTGTAGCGAAGCTGGTTTAGATTGACCAAGAATCCTAGGACAGAGCAGACAGAGAAAGTGAAATATGAGCCGTTTGTTTGTAGTTAAGCTGGTATAAATGAAACAAGAAATGTAGGACAGAAAGAGAAGAGAAGATAAATAAATACCAACAGCATTTGGTGTTCCCAGGCGGTCACCCATCCATCCAAGTACGTTATAACTAACCAGACCCAACGCTGCTTAATCAACTTGGCTGATCGGACGAGAAGCGGTGTGTGTCTTCAGAGTGGTATGTATGGCCGTTGGCGCCTATAGTCATATCATCTTTTCTCTAACTAAACAACATTTTCTGCCTACTTCTACACTTCTATCACAACCTTACTTCACTTCATTTTTGACACCATAGCATTACCACCAATTGTCTTTTATTATCTACGTCCCAAGTGTCGTCTCTTTCTTTTCTCCTTTTCACTTTTATTTCTTCCTTACTTGCTACACTGATCATATCAACCATGTCTCTCTTCCTTGTTTAGCTAAATCATCAGCTACATCATTCACAGTGTAATGCTGCTATCCATACAAAAGTTACATTGATTGCATGTCCTTCATTAACTTTTTAAAACAAGGCGGCTGTCATCACTATGGAATTTTAGATCAAGTGCAAGTAATGCACTCTCACTATCTACAAATAAATATAATGATCTTCCTCTCTTAGACGTTAGTTTTAAACTTTCATGTATTGCATATAATTGTGCTGCAGTGCTACCTTCTATTCTTTTGGAATATCGCACTTCATTATTTATATAATTAATATGTTCATACAATTCCCTAGTCCAGCTTTTTCACCGACAACAGACCCATGACACCAAATATTTTTTACATTACATTTTACAAAGGATTACAAAGGCGGAGCATGCCGACAGGAGACCTTTTGGTCCATAACTTGGTCGGATACGGAGAAAAAACTATAATAATGATAAATAAATAAATATAAGTAGATAGAATTATAATAATATAGATAATAATAAATCAAGTAAATAAATGCATAGGTATAGTTAAATAATGAACAAACAGGTAAATAGTAAATAATGGTAAATTGATAGATAACTAATAATAAATGAAAATCAAGCAAATAATATTAAACAGAATAATGATAGCAAACAAATAATATCAAATAAATGACAGTCATTACAGCATCTTGACTAGATGTTTATCTAAACGAATCTTAAAACTTCGAACTGAACTACAATGCACTGCCTCTGCAGGAAGTCTATTCCATTCATTAACCACACGGTTGGCCAAGCTGTTTCTACCCACTTCCAAATTAAATCTATTTCCTGACACCTTGAGACCATTATTATTTAGTGTGAAAATTTTGTCACTTTTGATGTTGTCAATTCCCTTTAGAACCTTAAAAACCTGTATCAAATCACTTCTGAGTCTACGCTTTTTTAGGGGGTGGAAGATTCATACGTTTTAGTCGATTTTCGTATGATTTAGTTTTGATATTTGGAATCAGTTTTGTGGCTCGCCGTTGTACTTTTTCCAATATGTCAATGTCTTTAATGAGATTCGGTGACCATACGGAAACAGCATATTCCAAATGTGGACCAACTAACGATTTATATAGCTTGTTAATGAGAGATGGACTTTTGAAGTCAAAAGATCGCGCAATCAGTCCTACAATCTTATTTGTTTTCTCAGAGGCTGAAATACACTGCTTAGATGATTTTAGATCGTTACTGATAATTACGCCGAGATCCTTTCCACTATCCACTTTTGTTAACGAATTTCCAAATAACTTGTAATCGTACTTACTGTTATTTTTACCTATGTGCATAACCTTGCATTTACTTGTGTTAAACTTCATTAGCCACTTTTCAGACCATTGCTGTAGTTTATCTAAATCTTGAATATCTAACTGATTTAAGTGATCATTTGCCATTCCGCACACTTTTGTATCATCAGCAAATTTGGAGACAATAGATTTTAGTCCGTGGTCTATATCACTTATATATACTATGAATAGAAATGGCCCAAGAACGGAACCCTGAGCAACTCCACTCGTAACATTTTTCCATCTACAAGTTTCACCATTTAAAACAACTCTCTGTTTTCGATCATTTAACCCATTTCTAGTCCACCTTAATAGGCTACCACTTACTCAATGTGAAGCTAATTTAGTAGGTAGCCTTACGTGGGGGACGGTATCAAAAGCTTATGCAAAGTCTAGATATATTAAACCTATATTGTTTCTTTTGTCATAGTTCGAGATGACTGTGTTGTAGAATTCGAGTAAATTAGCCACGCAAGAACGTTTCCCTCTGAATCCATGCTGGCTATCATTTATCAAACAGTTACTTTCTAGATGATGTTCGATAGCATCTCTGATGATAGTTTCTATCATTTTTCCTACGATTGAAGTCAAGCTTATAGGTTTGAGTCTAGACATACATATGTTTTTAACACGTGATATTTGGCTTTTGGTATTACTAAATGATGTATACATACCAAGATATTTATAAGTCTTCAATTCTGTTCAATTCACCTTTTCTAACTTGACTCCAATTAACCACAACTCTTCATCGTTTGTCATTCTTCTTTTATATCTAGTTTTATGTTCATTTATAACTAATCCCACTATTTTACATACATATTGTAGGTCACTTAAAGCATTACTCATCGACTCTAATTTTGCATTGTATAAGGATGTCATCAGCATAAACGATCATTTCAGCTCCGTAGGAAAAGTTGTAACGTGCAATTTGATCCATGAGAACATTAAAAAGCATTGGGCTTAACACTCCTCCTTGTGGGGTGCCCAATTCCATCTGACTCGTTCCCTTGAAATTAAACTTTTGCTCTTCCTCTTCTAGTAAGATAGTCTGCTATCCAAGATCAAAATTTACCATTGATTCCTTTGTTTACTAATCCTTCCAAAATAACATTTTCATTCCCTCTATCAAATGCACCTTTTAAATCAACAAAATGTCTATCATTCATTTCTGCATTACTCATACATTTAATAACACAATCTGTAGTGCATTTACCTTTCATATATCTATATAGATTTTTACATATTAAATGATCTATCTTATACATTATTCTGCTTAGCACTACTCGCTCCATTCTAAGATGTCAATCAACGACACCGGCCTATAATCACAGTTTGTTTGACCTGTGTGATTAGAGCAGTTTTCCATTTTACGGGCAACCCTCCGCTCGAAAATTTGACATTGAAGAGATCTAAAACCGGACTATTTACCATACTGACGAGACAATTTACTACATTGTAAGTCAACCCATCTTCGCCAGGTGCAGTGCATTTGCCATTCCTAACGCTGTTTAACAGTTCATCTTTTGTGATAGGAATGCAAGTGTCATCAGTTATACACCTTTGATTGAAGACGAATTGCTGCCTCGTGTGACTTATATTTCTTAAAAGTCTGAAAACTCTTCGGGTAGGTTCCTTCCTCTTTTGGATATTTCTGCCCAGTCATTCATAAGGTTAGCTTTTTCTTTCGGGTTGGAATGGGCTACTTGCTTTTTCCGTACACTTCTTGCCTAAATTTACATTACTATATATTTCTTTAAGTGTTGTGGATGGATGATATTCTTTCTAAAAAGGAATCCCAATAATTTCCCCCCTTTTTTTTTTTTTTTTTTTTTTCTTACGACTCTAGTAGCTTCAGCGTAGTTTGCCTCGTTTCTTCGCTACTAGGATCATTTGTGTTTTTCTCACTTCATCATTAACAGTGGGTATTCTAGTATGCTTGTTTGTACTTACCAGATCTTTGAGCATTTGTTTGATTTCAGATATTGTTTCTTTCAAACTATCCATTTCTTTCTTGAGACTTTGAACATTGTTAACACATTCCTTTCCATGTCAATGGGGAGTTACTGCATTTTGTTCTAATAGCCTTGTTTGCCCTTAAGTGCTGCTAT
>NW_027467711.1:2646005-2648505 GCF_046742065.1 Oratosquilla oratoria
ACTTTTTGCGGACGACAGACAAGAAGGAGAAGAGGAAAATTATAGATATCTAGATGGGGAAGAAATAATGGAAGAGGAAGTGAAATTTGCAATGAAGAAAATGAAAAAAAGGAAAGCCAGGGGTGAGGATGGTATTATGATTGAAATGTTACAGGCATTAGGGGATTTTGCAATAAGAAAACTCACTAGCCTAATAAACCAAATTTACGAAAAGGGTACAATAACGGAACATATGTGTAACTCGATTTTTATACCAAAGATAAACGGAACAATGGAATGTAGTAAACATCGCACAGTCAGTATCATGAGTCAAATAACCAAAATTATATTAAGGATAGTTTTAAATAGAATAAGAAATAAAGTGAGAGAACAAGTTTCATGGGAGCAATTTGGCTTCATAGAAGGGAAAGGAACAGCAAATGCAATTTTTATAATAAGAACGATTATGGAGAGGATGATAGAAAAACAACAAAATGTATATATTTGCTTTGTTGACTACGAGAAGGCGTTTGATAGGGTAAGACATGAGGATTTGATAAATATTTTGGAAAGAGTGGATATAAGTAGCAAAGACATGAGTATCATCAGAAATTTGTATTGGAAACAAAGAGCAGCAGTGAGGGTACGGGGAGGAAGAACAGAATTTCAAGCTATAAAGAGGGGAGTGCGTCAAGGCTGTCTTATGTCTCCAGATTTGTTTAATTTATATGGGGAGATGATCCTTAGCGAATTAGAGGGAATGGAAGGGATTAATATTGGAGGATTTAATATATATCATATCAGATATGCTGATGACACGGTATTGGTTGCTGACTCAGAAGAAAAACTGCAACATCTATTGAATGTAACCGTAAGAGTTAGTGAGGAGAAAGGTGTAAGTGTAAATATGGAGAAAACTAAAATACTAGTGGCCAGTAAAACAGATCCACCAAGAGTGCAAGTACAAATAGCAGGGAGAAGAATAGAACAAGTAACCAAATTTTCGTACCTGGGAAGCGTATTGACAGAAGATTGTAGATGTGAAAAAGAAATAAAATCAAGGATAGCGATAGCTAAAAGCACGTTTCAGAAAATGAAAGGGGTTTTAACAAACAAGAAAATGTCTACAGATATAAGGAGAAGAACAGTTAAAACATTTATATGGTCAGGACTATTATATGGTTCAGAAGCGTGGACAATCAGCAAAAAATTGCAGGAAAACTTAGAAGCAGCAGAAATGTGGATATGGAGACGAGTATTAAGAGTACCATGGACAGCGAAAAAAACAAATGAAGAAGTATTGAGAGAAATGGAGACAGATAGGGAATGGATAACAATAATAAGGAAAAGACAGTTGCAATTCTTAGGACATATAATGAGGAGGGAGGGGTTGGAAGAGGTGGTGATGACGGGAATGGTGGAGGGAAGGAGAGCAAGAAGAAAGCAGAGGGAGAAGTATATGGACGGGCTGATGAGGGCGACGGGAAAACAACTCAAACCAGCACAGATGTTACAAGTAACTATACCCGTTGCACTGAGAACTGGCCGTTAGGGCGGAGCACTGGGAGTTCCCCTGTGGTGCCACATCTAATTATTTCATAATTTTATTTTATTTTATAATTCTATTTTATGATTTTATAATGTTGCCACATATGATTATATTATAATTTTTGTCACACACCACCACTGAGGTAAAAATCAAAGCAATGTTTTCTATACAAAGGTTTCGTTTCTTCGAGTGTAGACATGGCATATGGAAAAGAGAGAGCGACGTTGCCGCTACATCTAATCTCTGGCCCCGCCCCCCTCACACTGCATTCAGAAAACATTGCATCCACACGCACGTTCTCGCCATGGATGCCCATGTGTGGCAACACCGGGAAATCTCCTAGCCCCGCCTTATCGGTCATTTCTCCTTGCGCTGACTATAGGGACCGTGAACGGCGGCGCTCCATGATTGCCAAAGTCCAAGAGGATATGGCACGACCGTAAGGTAAGATATCTTGATAACTACAAAAGCTATGTCGGTGGAAATGAAAACTTCTGTAGGGTTATTACCCATATCGAACAGGTTTTGTATGAAAGATGAGACAAAGAGCAGCTCGTACACACAGTCATAGGTCCTACTGCCAATTGGCTAGTCCTTGATGGCGAACAGGAAAAGTCATCATAGATATATGGGGTACCGTCATAATGACAGTGTGGACCACTGGGTACCCTATAGATATACAGGTCTCCACCGAATATACTAAATAAGGTGACACCAAAGAAATACCTCACCAGAAACCAGTTGGCAGGGAGGTGAGGTTACTACTAAATTCCTTTGTAACAACGATGACTTGCACAAGCAAAAGAAAACCGGGCATTCCTGTTGGATCACCGTCTCTTAAAGGTCCAACCGCATTGCCTTGTGTGCTTACGGCAGTGTGCCACCGAATTTGAATAAGCACTGTCCAAGTAGATCAAAGTCTTGGATACTAAATAGCATGAAGAAAAAGAAGATATATACTTACAAGGTAAG
>NW_027467711.1:2651005-2653505 GCF_046742065.1 Oratosquilla oratoria
TTACCAGAATGGGAAGAGGCACGCCCTATCTGGACCGGGCTCGAGAGAAGAATGAGAAAGCTGGTCGAGTCCGCATGCATAACACTGGGAAAGGTCAGCAACCACAGAGCAGGATTCGTTAACCTGTCATTTCCAGCCGCCAGATTGGTTATGGAGGAGGGAGTATCGGGCCAATCAGCATGCGGCATTCTGAAACTTCCAGCCGGATGAGCCATAAGGAGAATATATATGCTGTACACACACGTTGTCTGTCACTCGGAAGAAGACTCGTAGTCGAAACATCAGGAATATAGTGTTCTCCCTCTAACCCGCGTTTCTCTACCACCTTTTCCACTCATCTGTCTTACCTGCATAACAATATATATATATATATATATATATATATATATATATATATATAATACACACACACATACACACATACATCTGGAACATCTATACTTTCATAAACAGGCAAAAGAAACGCGTCGGATTAATCTGATAATTATCTTATTTTGTCGACCAGCCAAGGCCAGGGAGTTTTGTAAACACAGGATGCGTCGCGGGACTGGACAGAGATTCACAGGATCCTTCGTGAGTGGGCCTCTCAGGATTCCCAGGTGTGATTCACGCAGACACTCCGAGGGCAGTTCCATGATTCAACATAACTGGGATTCAATGGCAAGCGAAAATGCCTACATGAGACCCTTTGGTCTATAAAGGCGTCGCATGAAAAAAATTAACTACAATGAACTAGAATAGAATGGAATAAAATAACTGACAGAAAATATAATAGGATAATATGAAACAAAATTAAATAAGACAAGATAGACCAAAATAGATTAAAATAAATTCAAATATAACAGGATAGATTAGAATAGAATGAAAAAAATTAAGTAAACTAAAACAAAATTAAACACCGTGGTAAATGATAGGGTTAGATACAATACAATGGAATAATACAAAAAAAAGTTGGAATAGAATAAACATACAGAAACAAATGTACCATCAACAATCATCATGTGCTTTAGCCCTGTGGCCCTCCTGATGCATTCTATTCTGGCCAAGGTTGGGCCATTTTATTCAGCCACCCCCAACCCCCTTACCCCGTGACCTCTGAGATCCCTTTTGTCTGACCTCTTTTGTCAGACCTGATCTTAGGCTTATATATACATCGGTCAACCCCGACTTGTCACTTTCTTTCTCTCTTCCCTTTAAATGTAAGTCTTCTTGTCTCCGTATTTATTTGCATTTATATTGTATCCCTCATATTTTACTTGCACACAATTGTCATCTTTACTATATTTATGTATTTTTTTGTATTTTTGTCACCATTACTGTAACTATGTAATTTTTGTTATTTCAGTTTACTCTTGAAAATGTCTTCTTCAAGACGAAACGTTGAGCTCAAATAAGAAAAAAAATGGAAGAATATAGAGACTTAGTTTCAATTCACCCGGTTAATGGCAAATCTCTAATCAGGAAAATCGAGAACATAAATAAAAAACTGAATAACTACAACAATATATATATGTATATATATGTGCGTATATATATGTATATATATATATATATATATATATATATATATATATATATAGGTATATATATATATATTTATATATATATATATATATATATATATATATATATATATATATATATATGTTTGTGTTTGTGTTTGTTGGAGAGCCTGGGGCTGCCCATGGTGCTGCCCTACGTCTGGTGTTTCCTGGTTTGCTCCTCAAGTTACCAGCTTTTTTGTTGTTGTTGGTGTTTGAGTTTGCAACCTGGGTTTTAGCTTCATTTCGCTTCCACATTCCTTTGACATGCATGTATTTACAGGAGTCAACACGGCATATGTTGTACCTTATGGAGTTGCTGCACATCAGTGGGTGGAACTGTGGGCATTTTCCCCTCCCTAGTTTGCAACCACGGTCATCACGTGTACCATGCATCAGTAGCTTGCGGCATGGTTTAGGATGTCTGTAGTTGCATTCTCTACCCGGATTTCCATGCCTGCATCGCCCCTTCTTATAGTACCGACAGATAGGGGTTTCCTTGCCGTTTTTGGGTTCAGCTAGGGGTGAAGGGGTGGCTGGATTAGTTTTGTTATCCTGGCCGTTGGGCCTATCCCCGTTTTGAGGAGGATTGGCTAGGCCTAGACCTTCAGGTAGGTTTGCCTGAGTGGCCTGGGTGGTGGCAGTGGCCTGCTTCTCCTTGGTATCTGGAACCTTAGCTTTGGGAATTGTCCCAGTGGGGTGAGGTTCTTTCGTTGCTTTAGTGTGGTCAGGATTTGGGTTGTAAATTTCCCCCGACATACTGGCGACTGCCGCTGTATCTATGGTATCTGGAACCTTGGCCTTGGGAATTGTCCCAGTGGGGTGAGATTCTTTTATTGTTTTGGTGTGATCAGAGATTGGGTTGTCAGTTTCCCCCACCTTACTAGCTACTGCCCCTGTGTCTATCTAACTTCCCGACTTCCTTTACCTACATTATTCTATCGACTAGAGGCTATTCA
>NW_027467711.1:2656005-2703505 GCF_046742065.1 Oratosquilla oratoria
TTCGTTTTCTTCTTCTTCTTCTTCGTTTTCTTCTTCTTCTTCTTCTTCTTCTTCTTCGTTTTCTTCTTCTTCTTCTTCTTCTTCTTCTTCGTTTTCTTCTTCTTCTTCTTCTTCTCTTCTTCTTCTTCTTCTTCTTCTTCTTCGTTTTCTTCTTCTTCTTCTTCTTCTTCTTCGATTTCTTCTTCTTCTTCTTCGTTTTCTTCTTCTTCTTCTTCGTTTTTTTCTTCTTCTTCTTCGTTTTCTTCTTCTTCTTCGTTTCCTTCTTCTTCTTCGTTTTCTTCTTCTTCTTCTTCGTTTTCTTCTTCTTCTTCGTTTTCTTCTTCTTCTTCTTCCTCTTCCTCTTCTTCTTCTTCTTCTATCCCCCCTTGCTCTCAATCTTTCTCTCAGTCTCTCCCTCCTCCTCCTCCTCCTACCTGTTTCAATCTCTAATATTTTCTCTTCTCATTCTGTCCTCTCAATCTCACCTCTCTGTCTCCCTCTCATTCTCTTTACATCCTTGTATTTCTCTCTGCTCAGTATCTCTTCTTATATTCTGTCCATGTGGGATAGTAGGGACACTGCTCAGCATTACACAAAAGAAGGACTGGCCTGTGCGGGAGGAATTGGTGCCTTGCAGAGCAAGGAACGCCATCAACTATCCTCTGGTAGACAGAGACAACAAGATACTCTTCCCTCCGCTGCACATCAAGCTCAGCTTGATTAAACAGTTCACCAAAGCTCTACACAAGGATGGTGGCTGTTTCACTTACCTGTGCCTTTTTTTTCCAAGATTAACCACAGAGAAGTTGGAAGCTGGTATCTTTGATGGTCCTCAAATCCGTCAGCTCATCAGAGATCCTGGGTTTGAAAACTCAATGAACGAAGTGGAACTGGAAGCATGGAAGTCTTTTGTTCTGGTTGGGAAGAACTTTCTTGGCAACAACAAGGCCGGGAACTATGCAGAACATGTCACCAAATATACTGATTGCTTTCAGAAACCTTGGATGCAGCATGAGCATCAAAATTCATTACTTATTCTCACATATGGATCGGTTTTCTGATAATATGGGATCTATGGGTGATGAGTGGGGGGAGAGATTCCATCAGGACATAAAAGAGGTGGAGACCAGGTATCAGGGACGCTAGGATGTAGTCATGATGATTACAGTACTGTTGGACTCTGAAGAGAATCGCTGCCGCTGAGCATTCGAGGGGTTCGAAGAAACGGAAGTTTATGCCCTGAATTTGCACAATGACGACGTAACGTTCAATTTACATGTACTTACTTTTATCAATGTCTATTATTCAATTTAGAGAATTTGAAGTTTTGTAACATTCAATAAATACATTGTTATCTTTTTCTCCTAAAACCTTTTTTAGATTAAAAATATTAACAAAGATCAACTGATAATGTCAAAAATGCAATCAATTTAGTCAGAAGATCGGACTTTCCAAAATCAAATCAGCATAAAAACCCTACCTGATTGAGAAAAAATGATGTAATTTTTGGATTCAGTGGTGCAAAGTGGTCCTAATTCAGTTGAAAAAAACACACAACTTACAATTGTTTGTAACCCAGTGTAATAATGATAACACAGGGGAACACTTTTTCAGTAACTTTGAGTTGCATTGGATATTTTAACGGATTTTGAAAGAGTTTCAGGCGCTGATTTCAAATCTGAAATTAGTTTTTCTCTACAAGCTCTAGTTTGTATGCAATTTGAGGTTAATGAAATTGTACATATGTGAACTTGCGTAAACCATGTATAAGCATTTTAACGTCCATATATATAGATAGCTTCTAATATTTTGATCATTCTTCTTTTGTTTCAGTTCAAACATGGCTTCCAGAATGAGACATCATTGCAGAAACAAGCCTGATGCCTTCTGCTACATATGTGGATGCTACACACTCAATCGTCAGAGACGTAACATATCCTCGTTCGTCAAGCGTGCCTACAAGGCATATTTTGAAGTTCATCTTGGTGATCAAGACAAGCAATGGGCTCCTCATGTTGTGTGCCACAATTGTGAGGAAATGCTTCGAGACTGGACCAAAGGAAAACGCAAAGGTCTGCCTTTTGGAGTTCCAATGATTTGGCGCGAACCCACCAACCATGTAACTGACTGTTATTTCTGCATGGTAAACACAACGGGTGTTGGGAAGAAAAACCGACATAAGATTACGTATCCGAACATTCCCTCAGCTATTCGGCCTGTTCCGCACTCTGAAGAAGTACCTGTTCCAGTTTTAAAAGGCTTGCCTTCATTGGACGATAAAGACATTGGACATGATACAAGCCAGCAAGACAGTTGTGACAGTGAATTGTCAGAAAAGTGTTCACGATCGGAGGACTGTTCTTCAGACACTGAACCTTTCCCCGTCCCTAAGCCTCTTCCCCAGGCTGAACTGAATGATTTAGTGCGGGATTTAGGTCTTTCAAAGAAAGCAGCAGAGCTTTTGGCATCAAGATTACAAGGCAGAAATCTTGTTGATCACTCTGTTAAAGTATCATATTTCAGAAAGCGTGACCAGCTTTTTGTGACCTTCTTTTCAAAAGACAGACAGTTTGTTTACTGCCATGACATCCCAGGACTTCTCAAAGAACTGGGTGTACCTTACTATAGTCCTGCTGAATGGAGACTCTTTTTAGACAGTTCAAAACGCAGTCTAAAGTGTGTTCTTTTACATAATGGCAATGTTTATGGAGCAGTACCTGTCGGTCACTCAGTGCATTTGCGGGAAGACTATGATGATATGAGAATGGTCATGGACTTATTAAAGTATCATGAGCACAATTGGATAATTTGTGTAGACTTAAAGATGGTCAACTTTCTTCTTGGACAACAGAAAGGTTTCACCAAGTTTCCATGTTTCCTCTGTATGTGGGACAGCCGAGCACGAGACAGACATTGGGTCCAGAAGGACTGGCCTATTCGTGACACCCTTGAAGCAGGCATGCCAAATATCATACAAGACCCAATTGTAAACAGAGATAAGATCATCTTTCCTCCGCTTCACATCAAATTAGGTTTGATGAAACAATTTGTCAAGGCACTGGAAACCGAAGGTGAATGTTTCCAACACATCATCACAGCTTTATCAGGGTTATCATTTGAGAAGATCAAAGCAGGCGTGTTTGATGGCCCACAGATTCGAACCCTAATTCGTGATGATCAGTTTGTTGCTAAGATGACCGCTTTAGAAAGGGCAGCATGGTTATCCTTTGTGGCAGTCGTTCAGAACTTCCTTGGAAACAATAAGGCGGAGAACTACAGTGAACTTGTGAACAGAATGCTCCTCGCTTTTCGTGATCTCGGGTGCAACATGAGCATCAAGCTTCATTTTTTGAACAGCCACCTTGATCAGTTCCCTGACAACCTGGGGGCTGTGAGTGACGAACAAGGAGAACGATTCCACCAAGACCTAAAGATCATGGAAGAACGCTACCAAGGGCGCTGGGACAAAAGTATGATGGCTGACTACTGCTGGAGCATTAAACGAAATTGCCCAGATGAAATGTACAAACGCAAAAGTTACAAACGCAAATTCCTGCCTGAAAAAAATACACAAAGAAATTGATAAGCTTCCATCAGCTGTGGTGATGTTCTGAAGGATGCTAATCTAACTTTGGGATAGATGTTCTGTTAATGTTCTGTTTCTTTTGCCTTAATAAATGTACAGAAATGGCTTTCATACTGTTTTAAGATTCAAATGAACAAAAGAATTGTGGCTGATATTGCAATTTCCTATAATAACGAAAATTTAAAAAATAAATAAAAATGTCAAATTGCATAAAATCTGTAGCTTGCAGCACACTCAAGTTGACTATAGAAAAGTCTTTTTTTAAATGCAACAAAATGAGTGTTCCCAAGTGTAATAATACCTGTCGTAGGCAGGGCCCAGGATTAGCACGTCCTCTTCGGTTTTCTAATCAGTTGTTGTTTTTGTGTCAGGATGAGCGAGGAGGACCACAATAGGGAAACGTAGTTGTGGGTGGGGGCAAACTCAACGTAGCTCCTCCGCTGGTGTCTCCAGTGACTTGAGCAGACGTTATATGTATAGTTTGTACGAGGATGTCCTTACTGTGTGTGCGCGCGCGCGTGTGTGTATGTGCGTGTGTGTGTGGGTGTCTATATGTATGTGTGTGCATGATTCACCACAGTCTTGGATCAAGTACTTGACTCGTAATCGACAGCATTTACATTCCCGTGTGAAACCTTATAACTAATATATACCCCGATCTCTCTCTCTCTCTCTCTCTCTCTCTCTCTCTCTCTCTCTCTCTCTCTCTCTCACACACACACACACACACACACACACATTCGTCGGATGGACGGCGAAGATTGGAGTTCCGAAGAAAAAGTGAAATTTTCGTGGATCTCAACATCAAGGAAGTACCTTATTGTATTTACAGGGAAGGGGAAAGCTCGTGGTGTAGTGGGAAGGTGAAGAAAAAGGAGAAGGGGAGGTATTACTGAGGGAAATGGAAGGAAATGAGGAAGGAGAGGACTTGGTCCAGGCAGGCAGACGCCATATAAACAAACGTCAATTTAGTGACGATGAAGGGACTAACAAAAATGTAAAGATTAGAAATATAGATAAGAGCAGCACAATGGGAGGTGAGGATAATAGTTTCCATGGATTTAATGAGGGGGAGGGGATACCAACCTCCCCCGATTAGCAAGACTAGAGGAAAAAATTGAGAAAATTACCGAACATTGGAAGAGTAGGTTCGGTAAAATGGCAGAGATTGCACAGAGAATTGACAAATTGGAAGAATTAGAGAAGGTGAACAAAAACCTAACTAAAGAAATAGAAGAATTAAAAAGACAGTTAAAAGAAGTAAAAGATGAGGATGAGGAATTAAAGAAGAACAAAGAGAATAAAGAGTCCATAGCAAAAGAAGCACAGGTTTAGAAAAAAAAATCCAAGAGAACAGTAAAGTTGCATTTACTGACATAACTAAACAGCAAATGAAAGAACAAACTTAAAACTCAGTTATTAAAGTGATGAGACAGAAGGAGAATATAGTAAGAGACTTAGCAGATAAAAGAAATGTATAATTATATAAGGAATGAAAGAGAAGTATAATCTTAATAGAACCAAGAGAATCAATGAGGAAAAAGAAAAAAGGAAGCAGTTTACTAGAATTAGTTCAGGAAGATGAACCTGAAATCATGAAACAAATTGAAGAGATGTATAGGCTCGGAAATTATAGTACAGATAAGACCAGACCAATTAAGATTAAATTCAGGTCACAAACGACAGCAGAGAATATCTTAGCAAAAACAGGGAAACTAGCAGTAAGTGAACAATATAAAAAGGTATGGATAAAAAGAGAAATGAATAGAGAGGAAAGAGAGGAGGAAAAAATTAAAAGACAAGAAGCTAAGGAAAAAACGAGAATAAAACAGAGACAGAAAAAGAGAAATTCTATTGGAGAGTAGTGAATATGAAAGTGAGGAGATGGACCATATCAGAGAAAAACAAAAGGGAAACAGAAAATACAATGGAAGTAGCAGAAAATTAAGAGTGTCTTACACAAATATAGATGGATTGATAACAGACAAGGACGATCATGCGTCACCAATTTAATATGTTTCTATTCAAGGCTAATAGATATAATACAAGAAAGAGATGGATGGGCTGATTGTGCATTTCTAGACCTAAAAAAGCATTTGACTAAGTACCACATAAGAAGTTGCTTAAGAAATTAGAAACTGAAGGAGGAATACAGGGCAAACTGTTTAAATGGATGGAAGACTTTTTGCAAGAAAGAAAAATGAGAGTAGTGATAAGAGACAAACACTCAAATTGGGATAAAGTAATAAGTGGTGTTCCACAAGGAACAGTTCTGGCCCCAATAATGTTTGCTATATATATTAATGATATGGGTGAAGAAATTGAAAGCTATATGAGTTTCTTTGCAGATGATGCAAAACTATTAAAAAAGTAAACATGGAAGAAGATTGTGTGTCACCACAGAGTGATCTCAATAAAGTCTGGGAATGGAGTAAGAAGTGAGGGATGGAGTTCAATACTAAAAACTGTAGTATAATGGAATTTGGAAATGCAAAAAAAGAATAATAGGATCATATAAATTGGGAGAAGAAGGAATAAAAAAAAGTTGAAAATGAGAAGGACCTGGGAGTCATTATTATGAATAACATGTCACCTGAGAAACATATAAATCAGATTTTTGGAGAAACTTATAATGTAATAAGAAAAACCAAAGTGGCATTTACATACCTGGATGAAGAAATGGTGAAGAAAATACTAATCACTTTGATAAGACCAAGATTGGAATATGCAGCAACGATGTGGTCACCAAGTACAAAAAAAATGTATAAAAAAAATTGAAAGAATACAAAGAGCAATTACAAAATTGGCACCAACACTCTCAAAACTATCATATGAAGAGAGACTAGCAAAACTTGAGCTACAGATACTAGAGTAAAGAAGAGAGAGAGGAGATTTCATAACTATTTACAGAATCATGAAAGGCATAGAAACTATTGATAGAGAGGATCTAATAAAATGGGATGATAGAAATACAAGAGGACACGGAAAGAAAATCAAGAAAGACAGCCATAGAAGAGATCTGAAAAAGAACAGCTTTCCTCACAGAGTAATAGACATTTGGAACAAGTTAGATGAGAAAGTGGTGTGTGCAAAAACAATACACTAGGTAAATACACACACACGCACGCACGCACGCACGCGCACACACACACACACACACACACACACACACACACACACACACACACACACACACACACACACACACACACACACACACACACACACACACACACACACACAGTGGGGAGGCGACCTACGGTTAGGACTGTCCCTGAACCAATGCGATAGGCACGTGTCTTCCCATCAGCAAGCAACCCCTCCTCCTCCTCCACTCCCTCTCACCTCGACTCTTTGTTGTCCTCTGCCCCCCCCCCCGGGGGGAGGGGGGAGGGGGAGTTGCGGGTCTCCGGAAATATTTGAGAGCCTTGTTGGCATCCCCCCCTCTCTGAATCGGACTTTGAAGGAGGACGTTTCGAGGTTTTCAGGGGCCCTCGTCCGTGACCCTGCAGGGCCTCAGGGGTAAATGGTAGTGGGGGTGGGGGTGGGGGTGGGGGCACGGTACTTCCCCCACTAACCCGTCCCTGCCCCCTCCTCCTCCTCCTCCTCTTCCTCCTCCTCCCCTCGAGGCAGAATCTCAAGAGGAATTTTTCCTAAAAAAAAAATAATAATAATAATAAAAACGTTATAAGGTAATTCCTTCCTTCTGTAGTGATGTATTATGATCTATTTTCCTATGTATACATTTTATATATAATATAATTTCAATTACACATGGCGCCTGAGGTATTTATTCAGAGCAGATAACTGGCACACTTGACATCTCATTATTTACATGCCGTCAGGCGATTTTATTCATCTGGTGTAGCTGTCAGCGTTCGCTGACTTTTCGCCGATTTATGTTTCACCAAATTGTTTCGTTAAATTAAGGTTCGCCCAACTCCGTTTGGTTAGATTATGTTAATCTAAAGTACGGTAGGTTACGCTAAATACACAAGATTGGCCAAATTTGGCGAAATATTAATTTGGCAATTTTTGGGTAAACTACAACTTGGCCAAATTTAACTAAATGGGAATTGATCAAACTTTGGCGAAATGGGAATTGGACAAAGTAGGAATTTGGCGAAATTAATTTTGGCGCCCTCAGAACTGCCCTCTGCTCTCGTCTCACTTGTACCTCTTAAAGAATTCGTTAATTTTCTACCCATCTTATTTCTAATTACTTTAATATAAGTATTTGGTTACTACCGGGAACTTCTCTTGGACCCCGGGAGCTTCTCCTGGACCCCGGGAGCTTCTCTTGGACCCCGGGAGCTTCTCTTGGACCCCGGGAGCTTATCTTGGACCCCGGGAGCTTATCTTGGAACCCGAAAGCTTCTCTTGGACCCCGGGAGCTTCTCTTTTACCCCGTGAGCTTCTCTTGGACCCCGAAAGGTTCTCTTGGTCCCCGAAAGCTTCTCTTGGATCCCGGGAGGCTTTCCTGTGGCCAGGAATTCTTTTCGGGGTTGGGATCCCTTTGGGTCCCCGGGGTCAGGGTTTTCTTGGAGACAAGGGAGCACGGACGTTTTGTTTGAGACGGGAGGTTCTCCTGGGGTGCGGGGTTTCTCTGGGGCCGAGGGGTTCTCCTGGGGCCCGAGGGTATCTCCTGAAGTCGGGGTTTTTCTTGGGGCCCGGGGGTTCTCCCGGGGGTTCTCCCGGGGGTTCTCCTGGGGCGGGGGGTTTCTCTTGGAGCTGGGAATTCTGGGTCTGGGGGTTCTCCTGGGACCGGGGTTTTTCCTGAAGCCGGGGATGCTGGGCCCGGGGGTTCTCCTGGGGCCGTAGGTTCTTCAAGACAAGAGGTTCCTTTAGAGACCAGGGGTCCTTGAGGAGAGTTTATTTATTATTTCTTAGTGCCGGGGTTCTCTTGTGGTCAGAGTTCTTCAAAAGTCTAGGTGTTCTTTGTGTTCCCGGGGTTTCTTTCTGGGGACCGGAATTTCCTTAGAGGTTCTCTTGAGTTTGGAGCCTTTTTTGGAGGCCTTATGTTATTTTTGGGGGCTACCGGGACTTCCTTTGTGGCTAGGTTCTTCTTGTTTTGGGGGGAGGATGGGGGCGGAGTTTCTTTGGGTTCCTTTGCGTCAGGTTGTTCGAGGGTCGGGGTTGTCATAGGGCCTTGGTTCTTTGCGAAGGCCAGTGTCTTCTTGAGATTGGGGATTCCTTGAGGCCCTTGGGGTTTCTCCTGGGTTCGGGTGGATTCCTTTATATCAGGTTGTTCGAGGGCCAGGGTTCTCATAGGGTTTGGATTATCTTCGAAGGTCAGGGTCTTCTTGAGTTCGGGGGTTCCTTGTGGCCTTTGGGGTTTCTCCTGGGTTCAGGTGGGTTCCTTCTTGGTTGGGGTTTATCTTTCGGGAAGCATTGGCCTGGTCGTCCTCAGGGGGGTGGGGGGCCTCGGTCCGTCGTCGTTCTGCCCCAATTGGACTCCTCCGGCCTGCGGAGGTCGTGGCACCCGATGGACAAGAACGATCTGGGCAGATTGCGTTGTGTTATTATGCATTCGTATACATTTATGTATTTGTGTGTGTGTGTGTGTGCGTGTGCGTGTGTGTGTGTGTGTGTTTACCTAGTTGTATTACACAGGAAGGGAGCTATGCTTGTGGTGACCCGTCTTTCTATCTTTCAGCATCAATTTTTTTCTTAAAATTTTGAATAGTATTTGCACACACTGTTTCTTTATCAAAGTTATTCCAGATATCCAGCACTCTGTGTAGGAAACTATTCTTTTTCCGATCTCTTCTATATTTATTCTTTTTGAGTTTCTTTTCATGACCTCTTGTTTTTCCATTGTATTTCTTTGGTAAATCATTCCTGTCAAGGATTTCCATTCCTTTCATGATTCTAAATATAGTCAGTAATCACCTCTTTCTCTTCTCTGTTCTAGTGTTGGTAGTTCCAATCTCGATAATCTTTGTTCGTATGTTTTGGTCTAATCAATGTTACTAATATTTTTTTAATAATTTCTTCATCCAAGTAATCAAATGCCACTTTCATTGACCTTAATAGGTTGTAGGTTTCACCGACTATTTTGTTTATATGTTTATCCGGTGTCATCTCTTTGCTGATTATTACTCCAAGGTCCCTTTCCTAGTGCACCTTTTTATTTCTTCTTCACCAATTCTGTATTTTTTTTTTAGATTCTGTTTTTACTTTTTCCAAACTCCATTATGCTACATTTCTTGATATTGAAGTTCACCTCCCACTTTAGAGTCCATTTCCAGATTTTGTCCTGGTCTGATTGCAATGAATCACAGTCCTCTTCTGTTCTTACTTTCTTCAATAGTTTTGCGTCATCTGCGAAGAAATTCATATAACATTCAACTCCTTCATCCATGTCATTTATGTATATGGCAAACATGATTGGAGCCAGCACTGACCCTTGTGGAACACCACTTATCATTTCTTCCCATTTCGAGTATTTTTCTCTTACTACTACCCTCATTTTTTTGGTGTGTGTGTGTGTGTGATGCCACCTATTAATTCTAATTTTCTTATTAAGTTCTTGTGTGGTACTTTGTCAAATGCCTTTTGTAGGTCTAGATAGGCACAGTCTGCCCATCCCTCCCTCTCCTGTGTTATATCTATATGTGGTATAGAACCAAACCAACTGGAAACCCTTGCCTCGGACCGATGTACCTGGCGCTTAACCATCAAGCAAGCAGCTGAAACTTTCGAGGAAAAACGCACAGCTACCAGAAACCTCCAGCGAACCCGCAGGCATGAGTACCAGGCCCAAAACCCTCTTCCACCTGGGGACGGTATCCCATGTCCAACATGTGGAAAGCGATGTGCCTCAGAGTTTGGCTTGAGGAGCCATCGGCGCATACATCAGTGACATCGATAATGATCTTACCAATGTTTTGCTTTATAAACTTTCAAGAGAGAGAGGACGTCTTCGTCGTCAACGACGGACTGCCTTAACTAAACTAACTATATCTATTAGTCTCGAGTAGAAGCAGATCAGGTTTGTTGTACATAATCTTCCTTCTCTAAATCCAAATTAGTTTGGGTTTAGTATAGATTTTTCTTCCAGGGGTTTAACTCATCTACTTTTGATCACTTTTTCACATATTTTAGCTACTGTGCTTGTTAGGGAGACCAGTCTGTAGTTTGTTGGATTTTCCTTGTTTCCTCCTTTATATATTGATACAATGTTTGCATTTTTCCAGTCTTGTGGTACCTTTCCTTCTTTAAGCGAGCATTTGATTATAGTGTGTATTCTATCTGTTAATTCTTCTACACATTCTTTCAGTATCCAACTTGCAATTCCATCCGAACCATGCGATTATTTTTACATCAAGGTTTTTTATTTGGTCACTGGTTTCCTTCTATGTTACAGTTATTTCCTTCGTTGGGGAATTTCTGCCTCTCTATTCCCTCACAGTTAGGTGTGTTCTCAATTGTGAATGCCGATTTGAAGTGGTTGCTCATAACTTCTGCCATTTTTTGTTCTTCTGTGTATTCATGTATTAACCTAGTTGTATTTTACGGGACGAGAGCTATGCTCATAGGGACCCGTTTTCGTATCTCTCCACATCCAATTTATTTTTGAAATCGTGTATAGTTCTGGCATTCACTGTTTCTCTGTTCAGTTTGTTCCGGACATCGATCACTCCATGTGGGAAGCTACTTTTTTTTCAGGTCTCTTCTGTAACTGTCTTTCTTTAGTTTCTTTTCGTGCCCTCTTGTCTCTCTTCTGTCCCACTTTAATAAGTCGTCTCTATCGAGAATTTCCATCCCTTTCATAATTCTGAAAATGGTCAACAAATCACCTCTTTCCCTTCTCTGTTCTAGTATTGACAAATGTAATTTCTCCAATCTTTGTTCATATGTCAGAATTGACAGTGTAGGTGTCATTTTTGTCGCTGCTCTTTGGATTCTTTTTAATTTTCTTATGTTCTTTTTTGTTCTAGGTGCCCACATTGTTACAGCAAATTCTAATTTCGGTCTTATCAGTGTAACAACTATATTTTTTAACCATCTCCTCATCTATGTAGTCGAAAGCCACTTCCATTGATCTTAATAAGTTATAAGTCTCTCCAAATAATTTATTTACATGTTTATCAGGTGTCAAGTCAGTTGAGATGATTACTCCTAGGTCCCTTTCTGAGCCGACTTTTTTTACTTCTTTGTTCCCAATTTCATATTGTCCCGAAACTCTGTTTTTACTTTTACCAAATTCCATTATGGTACATTTTTAATGTTGAAGTTGATCTCATATCTCCGACTCCATTCCCATATTTTGTCCAGGTCATCTTGCAGCGATCTGCAATCTTCTTCTGTTATTATTCTCTTGAGTAATTTGGCATCGTCAACAAAAAAGTTCATGTAACAATTTACACTTCATCCATATCATTTATGTATATGGCAAACATTAAAGGAGCCAAAACAGAGCCTTGTGGGACGCCACTTTTCACATCTTCCCAGTTCGAATTTTTGTCTCTAAGTGTGTGTGTATTTAACTAGTTGTACCTATTTGTATTTTTGCGGGAAGGGGAGCTATGCTCGTGATATCCCGTCTTCATATCTCGTTTTGTCTAGACTGTTTTTAAATTCGTGTATCGTTTTTGCACACACCACATTCTCATCTAACTTGTTCCAAATGTCTATTACCCTGTGGGGAAAACTGTTCTTGTTTAGGTCTCTTCCATAACTGTTTTGATTTTCTTTCCGTGTCCTCTTGTATCTCTACGTCTATTCCATTTTATTAGATCCTCTCTATCAATAGTTTCTATGTCTTTCATGATTCTATGAATAGTTATCAAATCTCCTCTCTCTCTTCTTCGCTCTGTGTGTGTGTGCGCGTGTGTGTGCTGTGTGTGTACGTGATTTATCGAAAGAAATTTTGGTTACATTAGATTATGAGCTTGCATGATTATGAAACTGACATTTAAGGTATAATTGATCAAGAATAGCTGTCACATAAATAAAGTCATCTGTAGAAAATGTTGGCATCGATTGGGAGCTGTTGATATAGAAAATAAGCACCCGATACGTTGTGATCTAAAGATTCCCACTCAAACGAATCAGCAAATATAATACAGCGGAACAGTTATGATCAAATTGACATTTTACTAATGAAACTAATGTTTCCATAGTTACTAATAATTACTATATCTATTTCAAAATATTTGAAAAATTACCATGCACTTAACATTTCCAAATATTATGTTGTATGTGTAAAAGCAGATGCATAATTTTGCGATTTGTCATATTTCATAGTGGTTGTTTCCCCTTGCTAACAAACCTTCTTTATTTTTTCTTCATAACGCACTCATATGAATGACATGAATAATATTTCTGTAAATGAACATAGATAATTATGTACAATGATAGAAAAGATTAATTGTATATATATATATATATATTGACGGTTAGAAAGAAATGAATGTCGACAATATCAGAAAACCGTTATGAAGTCATAATGACAAAGCAGTACGTAAAAGATTGACGCATTGGTAAGTCTCTATTACTCTTACTTTACTTTTGTTTGATTATTCTCGACTTCCGCTCCGTCTTTCCGACGCTCTGGGGGTCCCATCTTATATCATCATTCTGGTAATTTATTACAGATTATAAAGCTCACTAATTTGCATGTCTTGAGAAATTTCCAAGAAATACATGGAAACTAACTCGATTAGTGACAAATGAAGATTCAAGATAGTCATAATGACAATCAATTATGATTATCATAATCATGTCTTGTGTTGATAATAATAAGGGACAACTTATAGTTTCCCCCAACCAACGATTTTGAAATGTCACTATGTGGCTTGTGTTTCTGGTGAGAAATGTTTGACCAATTATTTTCACGTGACATAGCATGCATTATTATGATCAACTTTGTGAACAAATTCAAACTACAATTGTACTTTACCTTAGACATTCGTGCCGGTAACATCGTATTTAAAGTTTATTTCAATTATTGATGAGAACACGATAAATTATTTTTGATTAGAAAATAACACCAAGGTGTAATCAACTTTACTATCCTATGAGTATGAATTTAATATATTTTATTTGTTAGTGAACAGACTCCACCATAAGATATAGTTTTTATAATCATTACTAGAGTCAATATCGAGTTATCCAATCAGATTAGGGCTGGAGAGAGCAACGTATTAAAATCTGGTCCCAAGAAGCCGGGTGCCATATTGGCTCGACTCTGCTCTGCAGCGTAGACTCTATTGGCGTTCGCCAGAATGAAATGAGTATTGGACGCCATCGTGGTGAATATCATGCGCAGGAAATCTGACGAGCGTGATTTGTTTGGTAAAATTTTACTTTCGACCTTTGTTTGAATATAGCAATACAAAATTAAATAGTAATTTTGTAAATTAAAATGTATGAACGTAATATGCAATTTTGTGTGCGGAAATGAAAATAAAAATACGTTGCTACAACAGATTTCTTAATAAATAACGAAGTCGTGTACGACGAATGGTACGCCATGTTTGTTGTAGTAGATGGCGACGTCAGAGAAATGAAAGGACGATAAATTTGTCTAAAACTAAACTAAACTAACCTAACCTAACCTGTGTTTAATAAATCATTACCTGCAAATTAGATATCATCCGGCTGGTCCTCGTCGTCGTCGTCGTGAGAGACGTTGGCGGGCTTTTCAACCACTCTCTCAGCTTTTGTATGGCTATATTCCTCCAATGGTCGAAAGTAAAATTTTACCGGTTAGGTTAGTGTACTTTACTTTAGACAAATTTATCGTTCTTTCATTTCTCCGACGTCGGAATATACCATAACAAACATGGCGTACCATTCGTAGTACACAACTTCGTTACTTAAGAAATCTGTTTTAGCAACTTTTTTATTTTCATTTCCGCACACGAAATTGCATATTACGTTCATACATTTTAATTTACAAAATTACTATTTAATTTTGTATTGCTATATTACAACAAAGGTCGAAAGTAAAATTTTACCATTTGTTTTGCATGAGAAGCGTGACAACGTAAAATGATGGTCGTATGATTTTTCTCGAAACACACGTGACTTGATGGCGCAGTTGGTAGAGTTCCCGGCAGCCAATACGGCGGTACGGGTTCGAATCCCGCCAGGGCTGAATTAATTTCTGTATCGCTGCGCTGCGAGTCGTTATTCCAAATCTCGTGGGCGGGGAGTAGGGTTATGTTAGATTAAATTAGACTAGGGTAGGTTAGGAGTTATTGGACAGCGCAAGTTTTATGTTGCATATCCGCGCTTGCGTGATTCTGGAATTTCATTGACGCTTCTCCCTTCTTCTGCTGCTGCAGAGGAATTAACCCGAGTCTCGTGGAGCTGGAAAGAACCCACCCTCCGTCTAGCGGCAGCTCCCCGTCACGCTCACGTCAGGAAAGGTAAGTTGTAATGCAGCGGCAGCAGCAGCACAAGACGGAATGTCGTTAAGTGGGCTTGATCCATTCCTCGGTCATCCTAGGTCTCCCTTCCCTTCCTCCTCCTCCTCCTCATCATCATCATCATCATCATCATCATCTTCATCATCATCATCATCATCATCATCATCATCATCATCATCATCATCATCCTCTCCCTTTCCTCCTCGTCTTCTTTCCCTTCCTCTTCTTTTTTATTTCTCCTCCTTCTCTTCCTCCTCCTCCATGTCATGCTCCCAATTCTCGCGCCCCTCCACTCCCTTCAACACCCTTCCCCTTCTCAACCCCTCCTCCCATTCCACCTCTCTCTCCACCATTCCCTCAACCTCTTCCTCCATCGCTCCATCCACCTGTTCCCCCTCTGTCTCCACCGTTCCATCCACCTCCTCCTTCGATCTCCCTCCATTCTTGTGTTGTCTCGTTTTCCTTTTCATTTCCTTTGGAGATTCCTCTCCCATTTCTTCGTTTTTTGCTGCTCCTCCTCCTCTCTCTCGACTTTCTTCTTCTTCCGGGTTCGCATCCCCCCCCCGTCCTCTTTTTGTTGTTATTATTAGTTTTCCTCTAATTTACTTTGCTACTGCTGCTGCTGCCCTTCCAGCCTTCGCCATTCCTCCAACATTGTCATCAGCAGCACCACCATAACTAAGCACCATCACTACAACCACCACCACCGCTACAGCCACCACCACCACTACAGCCACCACCATCACTACAGCCACCCTCATCACCACAGCCACCACAACCACTACAGCCACCACCACCACTACAGCCACCACCACCACTACAGCCACCACCAACACTACAGCCACCACCACCACTACAGCCACCACCACCACTACAGCCACCACCACCACTACAGCCACCACCACCACTACAGCCACCACCACCACTACAGCCACCACCACTACAGCCACCACCACCACTACAGCCACCACCACCACTACAGCCACCACCACCACCACTACAGCCACCACCACCACCACTACAGCCACCACCACCACCACTACAGCCACCACCACCACCACTACAGCCACCACCACCACTACAGCCACCACCACCACTACAGCCACCACCACCACTACAGCCACCACCACCACTACAGCCACCACCACCACTACAGCCACCACCACCACTACAGCCACCACCACCACTACAGCCACCACTACAGCCACCACCACCACTACAGCCACCACCACTACAGCCACCACCACCACTACAGCCACCACCACCACTACAGCCACCACCACCACTACAGCCACCACCACTACAGCCACCACCACCACTACAGCCACCACCACCACTACAGCCACCACCACTACAGCCACCACCACCACTACATTCACCACCACCACTACATCCACCGCCACTACATCCACCACCATTACATCCACCACCATCACTACATCCACCACCATCACTACAGCCACTACCACCACTACAGCCACTACAGCCATCACTACCACTACAGCTACCACCATCACTACAGCTACCACCACCACTACAGCTACCACCACCACTACAGCCACCACCACCACTACAGCCACCACCACCACCACTACAGCTACCACCACCACTACAGCCACCACCACCACTACAACCACCACCACCACTACATCCGCCACCATCACTACAACTGCCACCACTAGAGCCACCATCACTACACCACCACTACAGCCACCACCATCACTACAACCACCACCATCACTACAACCACCACCATCACTACAACCACCACCATCACTACAACCACCACCATCACTACAACCACCACCATCACTACAACCACCACCATCACTACAACCACCATCACTACAACCACCACCATCACTACAACCACCACCATCACTACAACCACCATCACTACAACCACCACCACTACAACCACCACCACTTCAGCCACCACAATCACTACAACCACCACCACAGCCACCCCCTCTACAGCCACCATCACCACTACAGCCGCTACCATAACTACAACCGCCACCACCACTACAACCACCACTACAGCCACCCATCACTACAGCCACCCATCACTAAAACCACCATCACTACAACCACCCATCACTAAAACCACAACCACCACTAGAGCCACCACCATCACTACAACCACCATCACTACAACCACCACCATCACTACAACCACCACCATCACTACAACCACCACCATCACTACAACCACAACCACCACTAGAGCCACTACAGCCACCCATCACCACAGCCACCACCATTACTACAACCACCACCATCACTACAACCACCACCATCACTACAACCACCACCATCACTACAACCACCACCATCACTACAACCACCACCATCACTACAACCACCACCATCACTACAACCACCACCATCACTACAACCACCACTATCACTACAACCACCACCACTACACCATCACTACAACCACCATTACAGCCACCACCACTACAATATCAATACTACAACCAACAATTACAATCACGACAACCACCAACACCACTACAACACCATTACTACAGCCACCATTACCAGCACCACTACAACCAACAATCACTACAACCACCATTACCAGCACCACTACAAACATTATCTCTATAACCACCAACAGTTACTGCAACCACTACCATTACCACAACCACCACCATTATTACAATAACCACCATCACTGCAACAACCACCACTGCCTTCAGTACATCACTATAACCACCATTACTAGCAAAATTACTACAACCACCACCGTCAATGCAATCACCACTACCATCACTACAACCACCATCACAACTACCATTACCAGCACCACTGCAACCAATATCAATACGAACCATTACAACCATCACTACAACTACCATTACCACCATCCCTACAACCACAATCACTACAACCAATATAAACACTAGAACCATTACAACCATCATACTTGTTATTTGGGAGTTCTAGGCCCCGCTCCACCAGCATCGGTGCTCTGCAGGGCCTCCATTGATGTTGTCAAACACTATAGTCACTTCTAATACACAAATCATCCATGTCATAACACTCGGTGAACAAATGTGTCTTCAAATTTTTCTTGAAAATGGCACAGTTTCTACTCATTTTGACATTTAGTGGTAGCTCATTAAAAAGTCTTGGCGCACATCTTTCAAACGCTCGAAAACCCATTACCAAATTACTTCTTGGCTCATTCAACCTATATTGTTCATCACTATGCCGAAGCCCCATAGTAGTATCCACTTGAAAATCGTTGAGAAGACTCCTTAGATATTCTGGTTTTCCATATTTCAAGGCTCGAAAAGTCAGAAGACATATCTTGAAAACTATCCGCGCCTTTATTGGTAGCCAGTGTAATTCCATGAGTACTGGAGTTACTCTCTCACGAGGTGCAAGACCTCTGAGTAATCTCACAGCTCTGTTCATAACATACTGTAGTTTCCGAAGCCGATATTTTGGTAAGCCAAAGTAAAGAGAGTTGCAATAATCTAGTCTACTTATAACATAATTATGAAGAAGCATCTTTACAGTATCCTCATCCAAATATTTTCTCACAAAACCAATATTCCTCAAATGATATCCAGCAACTTTCACCACTTTATTGATTTGAGCTTCAAAAGAGAGATTTTCATCCAATAGAACACCCAAATCCTTAACAGCACTACTTCCATCCAACGTACTATCCAATATCCGCAGACTCCTAGTACCTAATCTTCTGAGACTCATTTTCTTTCCCACAATCAACACCTCAGTTTTATTCGGATTCAATTTAAGTTGTTTTCCATCCATCCATGATTTGACGTCAGACAAGACAGTTTCCAGTTTCTCTTCAGCATCATTAACATCAGACATAGACATGTAGAATTGGGTATCATCGTCAAACAATTTGAAATTGACACCATGCCGCAATAGCAATTCAGATAATCCTATGGTGTATATACAGAAAAGAACAGGACCAAGTACGCTTCCTTGAGGAACTCCTCTCTGCAGAGATCTTTTCTTAGAATAGGATTTTCCAATCTGTACACAATACATTCTGTTCATCAGATAGCTTTCTAAGTAAGCCAGTGCATTTCCCTCTATACCGCAACTCTGCAAATCATCCAAAAGAATGCTATGCACTACTGTATCGAATGCAGCACTCAAATCAAGCATAATTAGGACACTGCACTTTCCCTCGTCCATCTTTACTATTAAATCATTCACCACAGTACATAGCGTAGTTTCGGTGGAGTACAACCGTTGATATGCGGACTGATCATCCGGTATTGCGTTTATCTCATTTAGATGAGTCCATAACTGATCCAAGATTACATTCTCAATAACCTTTGAAACAAAACTCAAGTTCGATACAGGTCTATATGAGCCCAGACTCTGAGGATCAAAGTCACCTTTGACAATAGGCTTAACAATAGCTAATTTCTCACTCTCTGGGAAAATGTTATTTACTAAACTTAGATTAACAATCTGCAGGAAAACATGTAGAATATCTTCAATATTCTGACTGTGCATTATTTCTGACATTGGAAATGGATCAGTTCCACAATGTGTCTTTTTCACTGTGTATAATATCTTTCACTTTAGACAAGTCTATCTCGTGGAAGTTAAGTAATCTCTTCTACGATGCTCGAGCAAATCGATGGCCAAAAACAGTTTCATCTTCAGAAAAACTGTCCACAATGTGCATTATTTTATCATCAAAGAAATCCAAAAAATTATTAGCCAGTACTTCATCCGAATAACCCTCAGGGAGCTTTGACTTCTTTTTATTTCCAGTCAAATTATTTAGAATAAGATATAATTTATTCATATCTGACCTGGCATCCATAACCTTTGTAGAATAGTACTGTTTTTTTCTCTGAAATATGAGTCTATTTTCTTTATTTCTGGCGTTCTTATAATCCTTTCTGGCATTATCAGTGCGTAATCTCCTCCACACCCTCTCTTTTTTAGTTTTATCCTTCTTTGCTGCCAATATCTCACCATTAAACCATGGAGCACTATCTTTGACAATAATATCTTTTTCAACTACTGGACAAAAACCCTCATATTCCTCCTTTGAAATACTTGTATATTGTGACAGTATACATCTTCATCTTACACAATTTTCTTTCCTTTGTAAGCTATGATGACAATTTTCCGTCTTCACTAAATCTAATCTGCTTTTTATTTTTTCAATAAACAAATTTGGATCAAAATTTACTTTTAACCGAAAACTTATCCACCATTACTACACTACAGCCATCATAACCACCATTACTAGCACAATCATACAACCACCACTACAACCCATCACTACAATTAATTACCAGCACCACTACAGTCAATATCAGTATTATTAGAACCATTATAACTATCACTACAACCACCACCATTACCTGCACCATTACAACCACTACCATCACTACACCCACAACCAATCACTACAAGCAGCCCCATCACTACAAGTACTGTTACAAACACCAATCACTACAACCAGCATTACACTACAAACAATGTAAACACTACAGCCATTACTACAGCCACTATCCCTACAACCATCACAACCAATATCAACATTACAACCTATATCAACATCACTACAACCACCAATACCAGCATCCCTACAACCAATCATCACTACATCCCTGAACTCACTACAACAAATGTCATCACTACAACCACCACAACCAATAACATTACAAGCACCACTACAACCAACAATCATTACAACCACTACCATCATTACACTCGCCATTACCAGCACCAATACAACCACCATCACAGCCAATATCAACATTACTACAACCACCGTCACTACAACCAATATCAACATCAGTACAACCACCATCACTACAACCAATAACATCAGTACAACCACCATCACTACAACCAATAACATCAGTACAACCATCACTAAAACCTCTACAACCATCAACAATCACTACAAACTCAACCTCCACTACCACCATCACTACAACCATCACTACAGCCATCAAAACAGCCACCATCACTACAACTATAACCAGCACCACTACAATCACCATCCCTACAACCATCAAAACAGCCACTATCACTACAACTATAATCAGCACCACTACAATCACTATCCCTACAACCATTACCAGCACCACTACAATCCTAATCCCTACAACCATTACCAGCATCACCACAACCACCCATTACTTCAACCAACACTACCATCACTACAACCGCCATTACTAGCACCATCACTGCAACAACCATGACCATTACCAGCACCACTACAATCACTACAACCACATCACAATAACCACCGTTACCAGCACATTTACTACAACCATCAATACAACCACTACCATCACTACAACCATCAATACAACCACTACCATCACTACAACCAAAATCAACATCACTAGAATCATTACAACCACCATTACTACAGCCACCGAAATCATTACAACCAACAATACACCACTACAACCACCACCAGTACCAGCACAATCGCTACAACCATCACAGCCACCTAATATCACTACAACTGCCAGGACCATCACTACAACCAATATCATCAGTACAATCACCATCACTAAAACCACTACAACCATCAACAATCACTACAAACACCCTTACCAGCACCACTACAACCACCATCACAACAGCCATCACTACAACCAGCATTACTTCAACCACCAACAATCACTAAAACCAGCAGCAGCACACTCATCACCCTGATCCACCACTCCATCTGTTTTGTGGACACAAGTGCCACAACCAAAATTCTCCTCCCTACCACAGATAACACAACAGAAATCCAATCCATTCGAATCCGCAAAGGCAACAAATCAACACTGACAATAGTTAACACAACACCCTTCAAATCATACAAAACAAAGCCCTAAAAACAATTACAGGCTGCACAAATACAACACCTACAGACCATTTACACCATGAAACAAAAGTCCTCAAAGTCAAGGACCACCTCGACATGAGAGGCACACAAACACTTGCCGCAGCCACCACAAACACATTACACCCGCTACACTACATAGCAGAACACCCACACACACCAAGAATACTGATAATACCATCAGTCCTGGAGCTGCAGCGTCTACGTCATGGGACCACCCCCCAACCCCAAGAGTTGGGGGCCAAACGGCAGCAACCACCCCTGGCCACTGGCTCTACGCAGGTGGCACCGATCCCCAAGAGGAGCTATGCCTACCTTGGGGAGTACCACAATCCTTTTTCCCAACATGCAATATTACGTTTTTTCTGCACCGAGGGGTGATTTTCCAGCGATCACCCCTCTTCTACTTTTAGCTGGAGATGTAGAGAGCAATCCTGGGCCCACCACAAAATACACATGCCCAACATGCTCTAAACCCATTACTTCGAGCAGACAGACAAAGGGCTCAGTTCAGTGCAATATGTGCAAAAACTGGGCCCACCTCACTTGTACAACACTTGCTGACACAAACCAATACACAAACACTTGGACATGTTCTACCTGCCCTCCAGTAACCCCACTACCACCTCCCCAACCACAGCCAGCACCCTTACCCACTCCCAATTTCCCTCTGCCCTTACCCCCGATTAGTACTCCCCTTCCTTTGTCCCCGATCTCTCCTTTCCCCCCCTCTGACCCAGATCCTACACCTTCCCCACTACCACCCCAACCTCAACCCCAAACGGCAACATACAACACATACAAAACACACAACATCAAAATATTACAACACAACATTGACAGTATTAACACGAAAAAACATGAACTTGAACACTTTCTTAAACAACACAACATACACATTGCGATTTTACAAGAAACAAAACTAAGACACTCACACAAAACACCATCATTTCATAATTACACCACCATCAGACAAGACCGGACTGACAGCTATGGCGGTGGGCTCATCACCCTGATCCACCACTCCATCTGTTTTGTGGACACAAGTGCCACAACCAAAATTCTCCTCCCTACCACAGATAACACAACAGAAATCCAATCCATTCGAATCCGCACAGGCAACAAATCAACACTGACAATAGTTGTTTGAAAGACACTGACAATAGTTAACATGTACATTCCCCCCCAATCATCCCCCACAGTTCCAGACACCTTCAGGCCTCATTTTAGCCAACTAGCCTCAATCCCCAACCTGATCATGGGTGGAGACTTCAACGCCAAGTCGTCTGCCTGGTATGTCGACAACCCTGACACAGACAGAGGGCTTGATATACAGACTCAGTTTTACTCATTGACTATCATGAACAACACACATAATCATACACATATCCCACACCAAGCCCTCTACACTCCCTCCTCTCCTGATATCACCTTTTGCTCCCCCTGCCTAACCCCAACAACATCATGGAGAGTGGTCGGAACCCTTGGCTCTGACCACTTTCCAATCATCACCACCACCAAAACAAGATGCACCCCAGTTGGCCAGACACACTTACACCAATTACAAGAGAGCTAACTGGGAAGCTTTTATTGAAGACAGAACAACATTTTGAAACACTTAACAGTACACCAATCACAAACAAACAATGCTATGCACACTTTTAATACAATCATACAAAATGCAGACAAGAGATACATCCCTAGAGGCAACAGAAAATCACACAACCCCAACTTCACACCAGAAATCCAAAGCCTCATCAGACAACGTGACACTTAAACACGGTACCCCCACACCTATCCCTCAAAACATAGCAGACCAAATACAAACACTAAACACTATGAATGCCAATAAAATACATGAACAAAAAACACAAAATTGGCCAAACTTTATCAATACAAAACACTCAACAGCATTACACTATCCAACAGTAACACTACACGCTCTCACGCAGCAATAATCACAACAACAGATAATCTACCCTCAAACAGACAACAAGCAAACGCACTCATACGTCATTTTGCACAGACAAGCCATCTCACTTCTCACCCTGACGACTGACGCACCATTCGACGTAAGAAAGACTTTCCCACAGACTCAGACTATATACCCTTCATAAACAGTCAGACAAAACTCTTAATACATAGTCTCAAGCACTCATCTGCCTGTGGCCCTGATAACATAAGCAACATCCACCTAAAACACATTGGACCACAAGGTATACATGCACTCACAAACATTGCAAACTACAGCTATTCACACAACACTATACCTGACATCTGGAAGCATGGTAAAATAATCACCATTCCAAAACCGAACAAAGACCCAAAAATCCCAACATCGCACCGCCCAATCACACTTCTCTGCACCCCCTCTAAAGTCATTGAACGCCTGATACTTAAACTTGTCACACCACATATTCCCCTTGCTGACTCACAACATGGTTTTAGGCCACTACACTCCACAAACACTCTTCTGACAAACCTCACACAAAGAATTTTAGATGGCATCAATTCAGATAGGCCCCACCAAAGAACACTTCTTATAATATTAGACATTAGTAAAGCTTTTGATGCTATCCCCCGCCACAACCTAACAAATAAAATATATAACACAGACATGCACAATAACACCAAAAGATGGCTGGCCAATTATCTGGCAGGTAGGAATGCTTACGTGTCATATAATGGCCAATCATCGCACATCAGAAACATTAAGAACGGAGTACCACAGGGCTCAGTTCTATCCCCCACACTATTTAATCTATATATGCATGACTTACCCACGCCAGACACCTCAGAAATACAAATCTCTTCCTACGCAGACGACATAACAATCACATGCACACATCGTAACACAGACAAAGCTGCAGAAATAATCCAGCCATACCTTGACACACTCAACACATGGTTCATCACAAACAGACTCAAAATAACTCCAACCAAATCTACAGCAACACTTCTCACAAACTGGACAAAAGAACACAAATACATACCTCATCTCTACATCAACAACACTCTAATACCACACACAAACACACCGAAAATTCTTGGTGTAACATACGATACATCCATGTCTTTCAAACAACACATCACAAACATAAAAAACAAATGCACACCCAGACTTAACGCACTTAAGTCAATCACTGGAACAACATTTGGACAAAACAAAGAAACTAATATAACAATATACAAACAATGCATACGCTCAGTGTTGAATTATGCGAGTCCTGCATGGGCTCCTAATCTCAGTGAGATGCACCACAACACCCTTCAAATCATACAAAACAAAGCCCTAAAAACAATTACAGGCTGCACAAATACAACACCTACAGACCATTTACACCATGAAACAGTCCTCAAAGTCAAGGACCACCTCGACATGAGAGGCACACAAACACTTGCTGCAGCCACCACAAACACATTACACCCACTACACTACATAGCAGAACACCCACACACACCAAGAAACATTAAAACAACACCCAAAGACCTTTATCATGCATAGATACTCTCTTCTCTTCCTCCACAACCACCAAATACCAGCCTCCGGAAACATATTCATAATCATATCACTCACCGCTCCATTAACACACTGAAAGACAACACACTGCTGCATGCCAGACTCCCTGATATCCACCCTTCTGAATCCTCTCTCCCACGAAAGGACAGAGTCCACTTGGCCAGACTGCGATGCGGTCACCACCCAGCACTTCTAAGCTACCAGAAGAGGCTGGATGACCGCATTGTGAACAGCTGCCCAGGATGTAACACTTCACCCCATACCATACAACACATAATGGAAGACTGCATTATACACAATCATGCACGCAAACAACACAACATACGCTCTATAAAGGATTTGTGGGAAAACCCAGTTTTGGCTATGGCATTCCTTGGGGAGACGGGACTGCTGGGACAGACAGTCTAGGGAACGACAACAACAACTGTACCATCAATAATCACTGCAACATCCATTACCAGCACCACTACAACCATTATCAACACTACAACCACCATTACCAGCACCACTACTGTCACTACAACCACGACCATTACCAACACCACTACATCACAATTACCAGCACAATCGCTACAACCGCCATCATCAGTACAACCACCACTACCATCACTGCAACCAATATCAACATCACTAGAACCATTACAACCAACAATCACTACAGCCACCATTACCAGCACAATCACTACAAACATCACTACAACCAATATCTACAGTACAACCCCCACTAAAACCACTACAACCATCAACAATCACAACCAGTATAATACTACAACCACCAACAATCACTACAACCTCCATTATCAGCACTACAACCAATATCAACACTACAAACACCATTACCATCACTACAGCCACAGTCATTACCAGCACTACAACCACCACAACCACCACCATTACCAGCACAATCACTACAGCCACCAATACCATCACTACAACCACCAATTACTACCGTCACTACAACTGCCATTACCAGCACCAGTACAACCGCCACCATCACTACAGCCAGTATCAACATTACTTCAACCACCATCACTACAACCATTACCAGCACCACTACAACCACCCATTACTTCAACCACCAACAATCACTACAACTAACACTATCACTACAAGCACCAACAATCACTACAACTGCCATTACCAGCACCACTACAACCACCATCACTAGCCAACATCAACATTACAACCAATAACAGTACAAACATCACTAAAAACACTACAATCACCAAGAACCACCACAGACACAACCACTATTACCAGCACTACAATCACTACAACCATTACAAGCACCACTACAATCACCACTACAACCATTACAAGCACCACTACAACCAACATCACCAGCATCACTACAACCAACATCACCAGCATCACTACAACCAACATCACCAGCATCACTACAACCAACATCACCAGCATCACTACAACCAACATCACCAGCATCACTACAACCAACATCACCAGCATCACTACAACCAACATCACCAGCATCACTACAACCACCCATAACTTCAATCACTACAACCAACACTACCATCACTACAACCGCCATTACCAGCACCACTACAGCCAACATCAACATTACTACAACCAACATCAACATTACTACAACCACCACTACAACCAAAAACAGTACAACCATCACTAAAACCACTACAACCATCTAGAACCACCATCACAACCACCATTACCAGCACTACAACCACAACCACCATTACCAGCACTACAACCACCACCACAACCACCATTACCAGCACTACAACAACAACAACAACCACTACAATCACCATCATTACAGCCACTACAATCACCATCACTACAGCCAACACCAGCATTACTGCAACCACCCATAATTTCAGTCACTACAACCAACACTACCATTGCTACAACCACCAATACTACAATATCAACACAGCCACCATTACCAGCATCACCACCATCACTGCAACCACCACCACTATAACAACCACGACCATTACCAGCACCACTACAACCATCAACAACAACAATCACTACAACTGTTGGAGAACTTCTAGAACGACGTAGTCTCCTATCTACCAAGATCTACCTACATCTACCGGCTCTCATCCACAAGACAAGTACGGGATACGCATGCAGCACAACATAGTGTAGAACGGTAGTCAAGACCTGACGTATGTCAGAAGGGTAAGCATAGCGGTCAAGCCTATTGTCCTGAGACTAAAATTATCCAGGTCATGTAAATTAAATATTTCACTGTCTAGTCTCGCTGGAAACAGCGACCATGTAAATATTTTTCCCTTGCCGGCAGCTTTGCCAGATTTATGTATATAATGAACCATTCCTCTTCAGAGAGGGGATATTCACTCGAATAAAGACAAGAACACCTCCACGCCTTCAGAGAAGCTGCTCTACTCGCATGCTATTCACTCGTATGTTGGAACACTCCATCCAACACAACCACCATTACCATCACAATCACTACAACCACCACAGCCATCACTACCAATATCAACACTAGAACCATTACAACCACCATCACTACAACCATCATTACAACCAACAATCACTACATTACAACCTCCACTACAACCACCAATAATCACTACCATCATCACTACAACATCCCTAAAACATTACAACCACCACTATTACTACAACCAATGTCATCACAACCATTATAACCAACACTACAACCACTATCCCTACAAGCACCATCACTACAGCCACCATCTCTACAACCACCATCACAATCAATATCAACGTTGTTACAACCACCATTTCTAGCGTCTGGCAGAGTGGTGCATGACGTTCCCACATCCCTCATGATGTCATAGGCTGATTTTTTGAAAAAAAAAAAATAATAATAATAATAATAGAAATATATATATACATATATATATTTTTTCCCCAACCAAAATTTTTATTTTCGTTGTTAATATACATCTTGGTTACATATTTTCTCACCACCAATAACATACTAATTGATCCCCCTGTTTCCAGCAATGTATCCTTCAATCTCCTCTTGCCCACTGCAGCCCCGTCACCACCTTACTCGAACATCGCAATGGGTAAGTAGCTATTTTTCCATTCTCGGTGCCACTCAGGAGCAACACCGTCTCCACACACATTTTTTCTTAATACATGCATGTGTCCAAAACCCCCTCTGACTTGACAAACTGACCCTATACATGAAGCCAAGCTACGTCTCTACCAACCATGACCCCCGCCCCCATCCCTTCTACTTCCAACTCTTCAGACAATTCAACTTCTATTCACAACACCATGACAATGCAAAACCTCATCAGTCATTGAGGACGAGATAAATTTCCCACTCTTTAACGGCAGGAACATTCCTGTACACACCTTCCTGACTGAAGTTCACTCAGAAATACTCTGTAGGAATGTCACAGACGACAAAACAAAGCTATCCATCTTAAGATCCAAAATAGATAAGCATGACACTAGCTGGCGATATCATTCAGTCTGACTTGTTTGAGGAAACTCGTTCATTTGATACATTAGTAGAACAATTTAAAGTCATTTGCGGCTTTTGAGCCACTTAGAGCAATTTCATAAGAATATAAGAATAAAGGAGACTGCAAGAGACCATAAGGCCTACACTAGGCAGCTCTGTATCTATCACCACCTGTCATCCCCATCCATAAAGTTGTCTAATCGTTTTTTAAAACAACTGATAGTTTCAGCAATTACTACATGGTTACTAAGTTTATTCCATTCATCGACCACCCTATTAGTAAACCAATTCTTGCCTATTTCCTTCTTAAATCTAAATTTGTCCAGTTTATACCCATTACTGCGAGTCCTGCCCTGTTGTTTTATTATGATGACCTTTTTTGCATCACCCTTGTTATAGCCTTTGATCCACTTGAACACTTCTATTAGATCACCCCGCACTCTGTGTCTTTCCAGAGAGTGTAAGTTTAGGTGCCTAAGCCTCTCTTCGTAAGGCAAATTTCCGAGTCCATGTATCATTTTGGTCATTCTTCTCTGTACTGATTCTAGTGAATTTATGTCCATTCTCTAGGATGGAGACCAAAACTGTACCGCATAGTCATGGATGGGTCTAACTATCGCTAGATAGTTTAATAATTACCTCTGCACTTCTGTTCGTTAATGTCCTAGCAATGAAGCCTAATGACCTGTTAGCTTTATTTCTGGCGCTAATGCACTGCTTCCTGGTTTTAAGGTACGGACTCACCAGAACTCCTAAGTCCCTCTCGCACTCAAATTTTTTTGAATACGTGTTATCTAAGTTGTATCTATTTCCAGGGTTGTGTAGCCCTACGTCGAACACGCTACACTTAGAGATATTGAAGTTCATTTGCCATTTCACTGACCATGTTAAGAATTTATTAAGATCATCCTGCAGGATCTAGGCGTCGTCTCCTGACCTAATTAGGCGTCCTATTTTAGTGTCGTCCGCAAACTTACTAACATCACTATCCCATTGTCTAAGTCGTTTATGTACATAATGAACAACATGGAACCCAAAACCGAGCCTTGGGGGACCCCGCTAGTAACATTGCCCCACCTAGATTTTATTCCATTTATGGTGACCCGCTGTTTTCTGTCACTAATCCAAGCTCTAATTCATTCTATCACTTTTCCTCCTATGCCATGGGCTTTGATTTTATTTAGTAGTCTCTGGTGTGGCACCTTGTCAAACGCTTTGCTAAAGTCAAGGTAAATAACATCGTAATTTTCATTGTTATCTGATACCTTATATACTTTAGTGTAAAAGGATAGAAGATTAGTTACACATGCTGTGAATCATGAATTAAATTATGCCCTTCGATGTGTTCTCCGAGTCTATTTACTATTATTGATTCAAGCATTTTTCCTATAACTGATGTCAAACTGATTGGCCTGTAGTTGCATATAGACGATCTATCTCCCTTCTTAAAAACAGGAACAACGTTTGCCAGCCTCCAAGCAGTTGGAACAAAACCAGTGTCTACCGATTTATTGAATATTTCAGTTAACTGGTCACATATTTCAAATTTATACTCCTTAAGCATTCTTGGAAAAATTTCGTCTGGACCCGGAGATTTTGTAGCTTTAAGTCTGTCAATCTGCTTGACTACTTCTTCTTTACTAATGCTGATATTAGATAGACTACTTTCTTCATCCCCTCTGAAAATTGGATTGCAGTCAGGTACTTTATCTAACCTCTCATTAGTAAACACCGATAGAAAATAATTGTTAAACTCCTCACTCATTTTTTCCTCCGATTCTATCATGACATTTTCATTGTTTTTAATTGGTCCTATACTTTCTTTATTTTTTGTTCTACAGAGGTGAAAGAAACCCTTTGGGTTGGATTTTGCTTGACTGGCAACCTTGATTTCATAATTAAGTTACGCTGTACATGTATTTCTTACCAGTTTTGCCATTTCGTTATATATTGATCTGAGGTGTGATTCCCCGTTTTTTTATTTTTACGTAAAGTCCTCGTTTCATTCCAATCTCATGTTTCAATCTGTCCGTCATCCATTTGGGAGTATTACTATTTTTCTGAATTGACTTTAGGGGGATAAATGTGTTTTGTGCATTAATAATTAGATCAGTTAGATTGCTATACAGACGCTCCTCTACTTACGTTCATTCGTTTTACGTTTTTTCAATTTTATGTTTGAACTGACTGTAAAAAAAAAAAATTTTGAGTGAATTTTTTAGTTTACTGCGCTCGCCGTAGTTCAGACGATATTTACGCATGATGCTGTGTCCATTGTTTACATTGCACAAACGACAGACTGAAAGTGCCTTGCCTCCTCCTCCTCCTCCTCCCCTCCTCCTCCACCATCTCAATTTATGTTGCTTGAATTTAATTTATTTGAAATTAATGTTATAATTTTACAATGTTATGTGTATAATTAATGATTTAGGGGTGTTTTGTAAGATACAGTAATAGAATTTACAGATGTATAGTACAGTAACAACTTGCGTTCATTTTCAACTTACATTCGGCCATTTGGAACATAACTAAAACGTAAGTTGAGGAGCGTCTGTACATTTCTTTTAAATCGCTGACCTGACTGTTGGGCCCTCACCCCCAAATGACCTGACCTAAGGTATGCATATTACCCTCCGTGACCCAGACCTGACTCTCAGCCCTGCTCCGAGAACCGACAATGTTCGAAACGTTCGTATGACATTTCGCATTCAATTTCAAATAGGTTTTTATAATGTCAAAGTTTGCTTTCCTGAAGTCTGGTACTTGAACGTTATTCGTGCTTTTTAATTTTTCCCAAATAACATTAAATCTTATTTCTTGATGATCGCTAGAGCCTAGACTATCTCCCACTATTACGCTGCTAATTTGGTGCTCATTATTTGTTAAAATTAAGTCCAGGGTATTATGTCCCCTCGTAGGATCGGTAATCACTTGTTTTAGGAAATTATCCTGCACCACATTTAGGAATTTCTTTGCTTCATGATCTATTAAAGTTTTCCAGTCAATGTTTCTATAATTAAAATCTCCCATGATCACAACGTTTTTGTACTGTGACGCTCTGTGAATTCCATGAATCAGGGGATCAGTCTGCTCAATGCTGATGTTAGGAGTCTATACTCTCTTGCAAAAACATACAGTCACGGCCCACTAAAGAAAAGGCAGTCAAAATAGTTTCAGCATTTAAGAGTGATCTCAGAGTCTCAAAAACTCAGACTGGGTCTCAAACAACACAATTTCTTTGGATAACGTAGTCTCCCTTGTTGCAAAATTTTGCCTTCACTCACAATTACATCAAGACACACTCTAGAAAGCTAGTGCCATTGCATTCACACCAGGCATTACCTCGTTCGTTGTTCGTAGGTTGGTTACTTCTAGTTGCAGAGCTTTATAGTCTAATCTTAAATCAATCACTTCGTCTGGTAAGTTGTTAATCTGTTTCGTATTACTCTGGTAGTTCTGAAATCTCTGTGTCCAAGGTTTTCTTTAATGTTTCCTCTTGCCTCCTAAATCCCGAGAAATATTCATCACTTACGTACCTGCTGGTTGCTTGGGGGGTGTCGTTCAGGCTTTTTTTTTTTTTTTTTTCTCCTCCATAATATCCCCCATGGGGACTCAATCCTGGATTCATCTAGTCCTCTTTTCGTTGTGTGTGTATTTACCTAGTTGTATTTTATGGGATGAGAGCCATGCTTGTAGTGACCCATTTTCATATCTCTCCGCATCCAATTTATTCTTAAAATCGAAGGATGTTTTTTGGGCTTGTATGGATCTGGAAAAGGCTTATGATAGGGTAGACAGAAAGGCACTGTGGGAGGTTATGCAGATTTATGGGATAGGAGGAAAGCTTTTGGGAGCTGTCAAGAGTTTTTATGAGAGTAGTAGAGCTTGTGTTAGGATTAGAAATGGAGAGAGTGAGTGGTTTGAAGTAAAGGTGGGACTTCGTCAAGGATGCGTTATGTCGCCCTGGCTGTTCAACTTATACATGGATGGGGTGGTGCGAGAGGTGAATGCTAGGGTAGTGAGTCAGGGATTGGAGATGGTTAAAGAAAATGGAGAAAAGTGGGAGGTGAGCCAGCTGTTGTTTGCGGACGACACTGCGCTTGTGGCAGGGTCAGAGGAGGGATTGAGGAAGCTGGTGGCAGAGTTTGGGAGAGTATGTGATAGAAGAAAGCTAAAGATAAATGTGGGTAAAAGTAAGGTGATGAGATGTACAAGGGGTGAAAGTGGCAGTAGACTGGATGTGAACATTAAGGGAGAGCGACTGGAGGAAGTGGATAGTTTTAGATACTTGGGTGCAAGTGTAGCAGGAAAAGGTGGAGGTAGAATGTAGATTGAGAGAAGCGAGTAAATGCCTTGGTGGTTTAAAGAGTGTAATGAGGAATAGACATTTGGGAATGGATGCGAAGAGGAGACTGTATGAAGGAGTGATTGTGCCAAGAGCACTGTATGGGGCAGAAACGTGGAACATAAGAGAAGAAGAGAGAAGGAGTTTGAATGTGTTTGAGATGAGGTGTCTGAGAAGTATGGTGGGGGTTACTAGGCTAGATAGAGTGAGAAATGAGGAGGTGAGGAGGAGAACAGGGGTGAAAAAGGAGCTGGGAGATAGGGTTGATGAAAGAATATTAGGATGGTTTGGACACATGGAAAGAATGAATGAAGAAAGACTAGTAAAAGAGGTATGGAAGGCAGATGTGGAGGGAGTGAACATGAGGGGACGTCCTAGGATGAGGTGGATGGATGGGGTGAAGGGGGCTTTGGGGAAGAGGGGAATGTCTGTTGAGGAAGGAAGGGAGAGGACGGAAGACAGAGGTGAGTGGAGAATGGTTGTATATGGATGATGTTGTGACTGCATGAGGAGGAATGGGTGGGGAAGTGGGGGGTGGGGTAGTATGTGTGAGTAAATTTTGACGCAGCCCGAAGGGATTTCTCCCCGTCCTCGCCTTATATGGAAAGGGGGACGGAGAGGGGGGATCGCCGATTAAATGAAGCGGCCTCGCTGTGGATGTACTGTGTCTTGCGACACTGCTTCTGACCCAGGGCGGTGGGCAGGGTGCAGGGATGACCCGTCATCCAGGAGGTGCTCAGATGAGAGGAAGGGTGGGATGGGTGTGGAGTGGATGTAGGGATGAAATGGGTGGGAGTGTTTTTATGCCTTTCCCTTTTTGGCTACCTCCCTTGGAAGGGGGAAAAAGCCTTGGTATATGTATGTATGTATGTGTATAGTTTTGGCATTCCCTGTTTCTCCATTTAGTTTGTTCCTGACATCAATCACCAGACTACTGCCACTTTCACCCCTTGTACATCTAATCACCCTACTTTTACCCACATTTATCTTTAGCTTTCTTCTATCACATACTCTCCCAAACTCTGTCACCAGCTTCCTCAGTCCCTCCTCCGATCCTGCCACAAGCGCAGTGTCGTCCGCAAACAACAGCTGGCTCACCTCCCACTTTTCTCCATTTTCTTTAACTATCTCCAATCCCTGACCCACTATCCTTGCATTTACCTCTCACACTACCCCATCCAAGTATAAGTTGAAGAGCCAGGGCGACATAACGCATCCTTGACGAAGTCCCACCTTTACCTCGAGCCACTCACTCTCTCCATTTCTAATCCTGACACAAGCTCTACTATCATAAAAACTCTTGACACCTAGAAGCTTTCCTCCTATCCCATATATCTGCATAACCTCCCACAGTGCCTTTCTGTCTACCCTATCGTAAGCCCTTTCCAGATCCATAAAAGCCCAAAAAACATCCTTCCCCTTTCCTATAGCTTTCTCACATATCTGTCTTACCACAAAGATCTGATCTACACAACCTCTACCTGTCCTAAATCCACACTGTTCCTCACCAATTACTCCTTCTGTTCCTCTCCTAATCCTCTCAATCAAGATCCTCCCATAAGCCTTCCCAACTACACTTAACAAGCTAATCCCTCTGAAACTACTACATTCACACTTGTTCCCTTTTCCTTTGTAAAGTGGAACTATACAGGCACTCCTCCAGTCCTCCAGCACTCTACCCTCTCTCCAGCAAACATCAAATAACCTCACCAGCCAGTCCACCATCACTGTACCTCCTTTTTTTAGACATTCTGCATGGCATCCATCCAGACCAGGTGCCTTACCTGCTTTCATCATCTTAACAGCTGCCTTCACCTCATCCTTCCTTATTTCTCCTCCATTCTCCTCATTCATCACGGTCATTTTCTTAGCATTTCCCACTGCAACTACCTTTCCCTCTCTATCCTCCTTCACATTTAGCAACTCCCTAAAATCTTCTGCCCATCTTCCCTTTACTGCCTTCTCTTCCATTATCATCTCTCCATCTGCACCTTTTACCTTTTCTTTTCTACTTGATTCGCCTCTTCTTCCTCTCTTAATTTCTTTCCAAAACATCTTTTTTACTTTCAAAATTTTGTCATACTCTTACCCCACTTCACATCTGCTCTCCTCTTTGCCTCCTTTACCTTTTGCTTTACTTCTCTTTTCTTTGTACCTCTCATATGACTCCCTCATCCTATTTTGTAACCAATCTGTGAAAGCTCGCTTCTTCTCTTCTACAACCTTCTTTGTTTCCTCATCCCACCATTCACTACCCTTCCTTCTATTTCCTCCTGTCCTTCTTGTTCCACACACCATCCTTGCACACTTTAAGACTCCCTCCTTGAACCATCCCCATTCCTCCTCCACATCTAGCTCTACTCTATCCATCACTCCCTCCCACTCCTCTTTCAGCAGCTTCTTGTACTCCTTCTTTTCATTTAAAGAGTTCACTCTAAGCACCTCCCTACCTTTTGTCCCTTTCCTCTTTCTCCATCTATCCTCCACTCTCAACTTACCTTCCACCAAAAAATGATCTGATATTCCCCCACCCATCTCCCCTTAGCACATGTACATCCTTAACTCTTCCTATCATAGTCCTATTTACCACTACATAATCCATCAACGCTCTATCTACCACTACATAATCCATCAACGCTCTATCTACCACCCTTCCATCCACGACCTTCTTCCATGTGTACTTATGCTTGACTTTCCTCCGAAACACTGTATTTGCTATCATCAACTCTTTCTAGACACATTTCCACCATCAACTCTCCACTATGATTCTTTCCTAGAACTCCACATTTCCCAACCACTCCATCAGTTGGACCATTTCCTACCCTAGCATTAAGGTCTCCCAGTACTATTACATTGACATTTCTCCCTAAATCCTCTATGCACTCATTTAATTCTATCCAAAAGGGCTCCGTTTCTTCTACACTCTTCTCACTGCCAGGCCCAAATGCACTTACAAAGACCCACATCTCCTTTCCCTGTTTCACCTTCATCCACATTATCCTTGAGGAAACCTCCTTCCACTCCACTACCCGTTTAACCTATCTCTTCACTTGCTAGAATAGTCACCCCTTCCCTCCCTCTCCCTCGCTTCACTCCTGATAACCTCCCACTTACACTCCCAAACTTACACTCACCCTTCCCTTTCAACTTTGTTGCACTCAAAGCCAACACATCCATTTTTCTTCTCACAAATATACTACCTATTTCTTCCCTTTTACTCTCATCTGTACCACATCCATGCACATTAAAAGACCCAAACCTTAGGGTGCTGTTCCAAAAACTCCCAGACCCTCTTATGCCTTTACTTTTTTGTTTAGGAATGTCCCCTGTGGGGCTACAAGGAGAAGGATGCCTAGTCCCACTCCCCGTCCCTTTCTTCTCGCCTCTTACGATCCAATTGGGAATACTTGGTGGCAGTATTCTTTTCCCCCACCACAGGGAATTCCCCCACAGCAGAAAATGAATACTCAGAGAAATGGTATAGGACAGCAGCAAGGGGTTGGGGACAGCATAACGGAGGGACAGTCATAGTATAAAAGTGTCATCATTTCTCTATGAAGAGTTTTCCTCTATCATAGACAAAATGCTTCTGACCCAGGGCGGTGGGCAGGGTGCAGGGATGACCCGTCATCCAGGAGGTGCTCAGATGAGAGGAAGGGTGGGAGGGGTGTGGAGTGTATTTAGGGATGAAATGGGTGGGAGTGTTTTTATGCCTTTCCGTTTTTGGCTACCTCCCTTGGAAGGGGGAAAAAGCCTTGGTATATGTATGTATAGACAAAATGATGTGTGGTTCTGGTCCATAGGGGTGCCCCATATAGACCCTAAAGTATCAACTGCATGCTATTTTGCCACAATAACAAGCAGCCAATACCCCAGATGGGTTAAAACAAAATTAAAAAACCGAAAGAACAATATTGTAATCAATCCTTTATTGAAATGAAACATGAAACTGTTCAATAATTTAAAGTCCTTACAAATAACATGGCTTCTATAATGTCTTCTTTCATTGATGCTCTAAGATCACTCTTCATCAGCCTCAGAACTGAGAAGAGTCTCTCCACGCTAACCTGTGTCGGAGGGATTGCTGTGACGGTGAGAGCTACTTCCCTTATTACTTCTGGGTAGCCTTTGATTATTTCCTGCAAAGATAATTTGCTTTTGCTGTTGTATTCAATATTTTCTATTTCTGCCAACGCTCTGTTGAAATCTTCTTCAAATTTAGTTATCTTCACTTCCACAGGTTGAGCCTCAGTGGTGGCACTGTCTAGTTTTCTTTTCTTAGCTTTCTGTTGTGCTAATATCTTAACAAAATTTTCAAAATCATCAGCATCACTTGAAGATGAAGACTCCACTTCAATACTTTCACAGTGTAAACTAGAATATTCTGAAGATTTGCTCAGAAGACCTTTCATTTTCATTCCAAGTTTGCAGAGACATTCTTTTGCACTGCTCTTCCTCGAGCAATATTCATTTTTTTTTATCCACAAATATCGATGCCTACAGAATGTGATTGTCAGTAAGCTGTGGTTCTCTTCTGTTCATTGAGTATCCCATTAGCTATAAGACCTCCTTTTTTAGTCAGATTGAAAATAATTTTTTTCCGTTCGAATAAAAACTCCCCTGCTGTCAAGTCTTCAGCTTGTAATGTTTTTGTTACAGTGTATGGTAGCAGAAGAAGCTCCTCCAATTCTGTTGCTGAGTGCCACTGGCTTTCAGTTAGAGACAATGATGGGTTGTCTATGTCCTCCAAGACTGATCTTAGTTCAAGCAGTCTTTGCACCATCAAATATATGTTGCCCCAGCGTGTAGCCTGGTCAAGTACAGCTCCTTTATCAGCTCTTCTTTTTACAATCTCATCTATTTTTGGAGTTCTTGCGGCTACTGCAACTTGTCTTAACTTTCCTATCAAATTCGCAGGATGGTCTTTAAGGCCATCCCTTATGGCAAGTTGCAGTGTGTGCACAGCACATCGCATGTGCCTGATCTTACAATCGCATCTATTTTTGGAGTTCTTGTGGCTACTGCAACCTGTCTTAACTTTCCTATCAAATTCGCAGTATGATGGTCTTTAAGGCCATCCCTTATGGCAAGTTGCAGTGTGTGCACAGCATATCGCATGTGCCTGATCTTACAAAATTTTGATGCTTCTTCAGCAACATCATCAAGATGTTCATCTGAATGTTGTTGGTCTCCTTCAGTTATTAATACAGCAGTTTTATCAGGGGTGTCACTGGTTTCTTTTTCTTCATTTTCTTGATTTTCATTTAGGTTTTCTATAGTTTTTATCATGTTAGAGGCATTGTAAGTAACAATGCTGATAATGTTTTCTTTATCAATATTGTATTCTTTCAAAACATTCTCAATCAAACCTTGAAGAACACTACTATCATGGTTTGCTTTTGTATCTTTAACAGCAAGAGTGCTTGTTACCATCTTTCCATCACTAGTACAGTACCTTACATTTATTGCGAAGTAATTGACTCTGTGCCTTGTTGCTGCATCCGTTTTCAAAAACGGATACTGGCCTGAAAGAATGTTCCGTAGTTCTTCTTTGTATCTGCTTCATTTATGATAATTTTCCTAATTTTATGTCTGTCCAGGGAAATATTGAACTTTCTAGCCATTTCGCCAATAAGCTGCTGGAGTGCTGGTTGAGAGAACAGAGCAAGAGGCATGCTGTTTTGAACAACCAAGTCAATTATGCTCTTCAGAAAAGTTTCCGCAGTCATAGTAATAGTAATTTTATCAGACTTTAATAATTTCCTCAGATCAGTTTGCCTGTCAGTAGGTGTTCAACAAGATGTTGAAGTTGAAGCTTTTGAGAGTGATACAATTTGATCATTTTCTCTAATATTTTCAAAAACATTTGGATGGTGACGTTCCAAATGTCTCTTCAAATTATAAGCTCTTGTTGGAGCACTTTTACCAACACCACAAAATGTACTTATCTTACTTTCACACAGCTTTCCAGTTCCACTGTCAACATAATTCTCATCTTCATTTACTGTACAGTTACAAACATAAAACTTCTTATCTTCAGATAGCAAAAAGTGCTCAAATACACTTGATTTAGCTGGTGTCTTTCTTGCCATACTGATAGGGATATATATATAATTCAAATCTGAAAAGAATACAAAGAGAAAAGACACTATTATTCTAACATATACATGAGAAAAAAAAATTAAGTTTTTGGCACTCCAAGCAACCTATATACATAAATAAACATGCATATGTGTGTGTATATATATATATATATATATATATATATATACTGTATATATATATATATATATATACTGTATATATATATATACTATATATATATATATACTGTATATATATGTATATATATATATATACATATACCAAGGCTTTTTCCCCCTTACAAGGGAGGTAGCCAAAAAGGGAAAGGCATAAAAACACTCCCACCCATTTCATCCCTACATACACTCCACACCCCTCCCACCCTCCCTCTCATCTGAGCACCTCCTGGATGACGGGTCATCCCTGCACCCTGCCCACCGCCCTGGGTCAGAAGCAGTGTCGCAAGACACAGCACATCCACAGCAAGGCCGCTTCATTTAATCGGCGATCCCCCCTCTCCGTCCCCCCTTGCATATAAGGAGAGGACGGGGAGAAAATCCCTTCGGGCTGCGTCAAAATTTACTCACACATACTACCCCACCCCCCACCCCCCTGCCCATTCCTCCTCATGCAATCACAACATCATCCATATACAACCATTCTCCACTCACCTCTGTCTTCCGTCCTCTCCCTTCCTTCCTCAACAGACATTCCCCTCTTCCCCAAAGCCCCCTTCACCCCATCCATCCACCACATCCTAGGACGTCCCCTCATGTTCACTCCCTCCACATCTGCCTTCCATACCTCTTTTACTAGTCTTTCTTCACTCATTCTTTCCATGTGTCCAAACCATCCTAATATTCTTTCATCAACCCTATCTCCCAAATCCTTTTTCACCCCTGTTCTCCTCCTCACCTCCCCATTTCTCACTCTATCCAGCCTAGTAGCCCCCACCATACTTCTCAGACACATCTCAAACACATTCAAACTCCTTCTCTCTTCTTCTCTTATGTTCCACGTTTCTGCCCCATACAGTGCTCTTGGCACAATCACTCCTTCATACAGTCTCCTCTTCGCATCCATTCCCAAATGTCTATTCCTCATTACACTCTTTATTCCACCAAGGCATTTACTCGCTTCTCTCAATCTACATTCTACCTCCACCTTCACTCCACCTTTTCCTGCTACACTTGCACCCAAGTATCTAAAACTATCCACTTCCTCCAGTCGCTCTCCCTTAATGCTCACTTCCAGTCTACTGCCACCTTCACCCCTTGTACATCTCATCACCTTACTTTTACCTACATTTATCTTTAGCTTTCTTCTATCACATACTCTCCCAGACTCTGCCACCAGCTTCCTCAATTCCTCCTCTGACCCTGCCACAAGCGCAGTGTCGTCCGCAAACAACAGCTGGCTCACCTCCCACTTTTCTCCATTTTCTTTAGCCATCTCCAATCCCTGACCCACTACCCTAGCATTCACCTCTCGCACCACCCCATCCATGTATAAGTTGAACAGCCAGGGCGACATAACGCATCCTTGACGAAGTCCCACCTTTACCTCAAACCACTCACTCTCTCCATTTCTAATCCTAACACAAGCTCTACTACTCTCATAAAAACTCTTGACAGCTCCCAAAAGCTTTCCTCCTATCCCATAAATCTGCATAACCTCCCACAGTGCCTTTCTGTCTACCCTATCATAAGCCTTTTCCAGATCCATAAAAGCCCAAAAAAAATCCTTCCCCTTTCCTATAGCTTTCTCACATATCTGTCTTACCACAAAGATCTGATCTACACAACCTCTACCTGTCCTAAATCCACACTGTTCCTCACCAATTACTCCTTCTGTTCCTCTCCTAATCCTCTCAATTAAGATCCTCCCATAAGCCTTCCCTACTACACTTAACAGGCTAATCCCTCTGAAACTACTACATTCACACTTGTCCCCTTTTCCCTTGTAAAGAGGAACTATACAGGCACTTCTCCAGTCCTCCGGTACTCTACCCTCTCTCCAGCAAACATTATATAACCTCACCAACCAGTCCACCATCACTGAACCTCCCTTTTTCAGACATTCTGCATGGCATCCATCCAGACCAGGTGCCTTACCTGCTTTCATCATCTTTACAACTGCCTTCACCTCATCCTTCCTTATTTCTCCTCCATTCTCCTCACTCATCACTCTCATTTTCTTCGCATTTCCCACTGCAGCTATCTTTCCTTCCCTATCCTCCTTCACATTTAGCAACTCCCTAAAATATTCTGCCCATCTTCCCCTTACTGCCATCTCTTCCATTATCATCTCTCCATCTGTACCTTTTACCTTTTCTTCTCTACTTGATTCGCCTCCTCTTCCTCTCTTTATTTCTTTCCTAAACATCTTTTTATTACTTTCAAAATTTTCTGTCATAATCCTACCCCATTTCACATCTGCTCTCCTCTTTGCCTCCTTTACCTTTTGCTTTACTTCTCTTTTCTTTTCTTTGTACGTCTCATATGACTCCCCCGTCCTCTTTTGTAACCAATCTGTGAATGCTCGCTTCTTCTCTTCTACAACCTTCTTTGTTTCCTCATCCCACCATTCACTACCCCTTCCTTCTATTTCCCCCTGTCCTTGTTCCACACACCATCCTTGCATACTTTAAGACTCCCTCCTTAAACCATCCCCATTCCTCCTCCACACCCATCTCTGCTCCATCCTTTACTCCCTCCCACTCCTCCTTCAGCTTCTTTTCGTACTCCTTCTCCTTTTCCTTTTCATTCAAGGAGTTCACTCTAAGAACCTCCCTACCTTTTGTCCCTTTCCTCTTTCTCCATCTATCCTCCACTCTCAGCTTACCTTCCACCAAAAAATGATCTGATATTCCCCCACCCTCTCCCCTTAGCACATGTACATCCTTAACTCTTCCTATCATAATCCTATTTACCACTACATAATCCATTAGCGCTCTATCTACCACCCTTCCCTCCACCACCCTCTCCCATGTGTACTTATTCTTAACTTTCTTCCGAAACACTGTATTTGCTATCATCAACTCTCTTTCTAGACACATTTCCACTATCAACTCTCCACTACGATTCTTTCCTGGAACTCCACACTTCCCCACCACTCCATCGATTGGACCATTTCCTACCCTAGCATTAAGGTCTCCCAGTACTATTACATTGACATTTCTTCCTAAACCCTCTATGCACTCATTTAAATCTATCCAAAAGGCCTCCCTTTCTTCCACGCTCTTCTCACTGCCAGGCCCATATGCACTTACAAAGACCCACATCTCCTTTCCCAGTTTCACCTTCATCCACATTATCCTTGAGGAAACCTCCTTCCACTCCACTACACATTTACCTATCTCCTCATTTACTAGAATAGCCACCCCTTCCCTCCCTCGCCCTCTCTTCACTCCTGATAACCTCCCACTTACACTCACCCTTCCCTTTCAACTTAGTTTCACTCAAAGCCAACACATCCATCTTTCTTCTCACAAACATACTACCTATCTCTTCCCTTTTACTCTCATCTGTACCACATCCACGCACATTAAAAGACCCAAACCTTAGGGTGCTGGCCCGAGGCCCTCCAGCACCCCTTATGCCTTCACTTTTATCTTTAGGATGTGTGCCCCGTGGGGCTACAGGGAGAAGGATGCCTAGTCCCTCTCCCCGTCCCTTTTTTTCTCGCCTCTTACGATCCAAGTGGGAAACTTGGTGGCAGTATTCTTTTCCCCCACCACAGGGAATTCCCCCATCACAGAAAGAGAATACTCAGAGAAATGGTACAGGACAGCAACAAGGGGTTGGGGGACAGTCGTAGTATATATATATATACTGTATATATATATATATATATACTGTATATATATATATATATATGTATATATATATATATATATATATGTATATATATATATATATTTTTTTTTTTTTTTTTTTTTTTTTTTTTTTTTTAGGAAGGATGCGTCCGAAGGTGGCTGGCCAGGCCTATCCGGGCGAGAAAGCCCCTCCCACATGTAGGGCAAAAGTGGGTAGGAGCCATGGTGCTTGTGTCGGATGTCCTAGCCTTTCTTGCCTGGCGCTTCTGCTTGGCCTTATGGAGGCGCTGCTGTTCCGCTGTACAGGCCCCTGCAGCTACAGCGCTGCGCCAGGAGGGGCGATCGGCAGCGAGCGACTCCCAGGTTTCCGTATTGATGCTGAACTCTTTGAGTGTGACTTTCAGACCGTCCTTAAAGCGCTTTTTCTGTCCACCTACTTTCTGCTTGCCATGGGAAAGTTCACCATAGAGGAGCTGTTTTGGGATGCGGTTGTCTGGCATTCGGGAGACGTGTCCTGTCCACCTTAACTGAGCCTTGCGCATGGTGGTGATGACACTAGGGATGTCTGCTTTCTTCAAGACCTCAGTGTCGGGGACTTTGTCCTGCCAGCGGATGTGTAGGAGGTTGCGGAGGCATCCGAGATGGAAGTGATTGATCTGCCTTTCATGCTTTCGGTATGCTGTCCAGGTTTCGCAGCCATAAAGAAGGGTGGTGATGACGACTGCTCGATAGACTTTCAGCTTTGTCTCGAGACTGATTCCACGCCTCTCCCAGACATTCTTCCTCAGTCTCCCAAAGGCGCTGCTTGCTTTGGAGATTCTATTATTGATCTCCGCATCAATAGTAGCATTACGAGAGAGGGTACTGCCCAGGTATGTGAAGGTGTCAACAGCCTGGAGAGTCTGTCCGTTCACCTGGATCTGTGGCTCCTGGTACTGTTTCCCTGGTGCTGGCTGGTACATCACCTCTGTCTTCTTGGTGCTGATGGTAAGACCGAAATTGTCACAGGCTGAGGAAAACATGTCCATATGTTGTTGCATCTCCTGCTCATCACTGGTATTAAGTGCGCAGTCGTCGGCAAACAGGAAGTCTCTGACAACAGTTTCCTTCACTTTCGTGATGGCTTGCAGCCTTCTTAGGTTGAACAGTTTTCTGTCATATCTGTATCTGATACTGATGCCGGATTCACTGTTTCTGAAGGCGTCAGACAGCATTGCTGAAAACATCATGCTGAACAAAGTCGGGGCCAGGACACAACCCTGTTTGACTCCGTTGGTAACTGGGAAGGCTTCAGATGGTTCGCCGTCGTCTAGAACCCTGGCTGTCATTCCATCGTGAAACTGACGGACAATTGCTATGAACTTGCGGGGGCAGCCAAATTTTGCCATGATGTCCCAGAGTCCTGCTCGGCTGACCGTGTCGAAGGCCTTGGTTAAGTCAACAAAGGTCGTGTAGAGGTCGCGACATTGCTCAATGCATTTCTCCTGGAGTTGACGGGCAGCAAAGATCATGTCGATGGTCCCTCGACCTGCACGGAAGCCGCATTGACTTTCAGGGAGGAGACCAGAGTTCTCCAGGTGTTCCAACAAGCGGTTGAGAAGAACTCGAGCCAGGATCTTGCCTGCTATGGATAGGAGGGAGATTCCTCGATGGTTGTCGCAGGATTGGCGATTTCCTTTACGCTTGTAGATGTGGACAATTGTGGCATCTCTGAACTCTTGTGGGAGTTGCTCCTTGTTCCACATGGACTGGTACAGGCTGGTGAGCTGGCTGACAATGACAGGTTCGCCTGACTTATAGACTTCCGCAGGTATGGCATCAGAGCCTGGGGCTTTACCAGTGGACATTTGCTTGATGGCCTGGCGTACCTCGACTTCTGAGGGAGGGTCATCAAGGTCGTTGTTTGTAGGCACCTGGGGGAGCCGTGCAATGGCTTCATCGTTGATTTGAGCTGGCCGGTTGAGCACGTTGTTAAAGTGTTCTGCCCATCTCTCCAGAATTAACTTCTTTTCTGTCAGCAAGGTACTGCCATCAGCACTGAGGAGGGGGGACGATACAGAAGACTGAGGTCCATAGACAGCTTTCAGAGCGTCATAGAATCTTTTTGTGTCATGCCTGTCGGCGTAACCTTGGATCTCATCGGCCTTGGCACTGAGCCAGGAATCATGCATGTGACGTAGCTCTGTTTGCATTTTGCTGCGTATTTTGGTAAACGCTGATTTCTTCGCAGTACAGGAGGGGTCATTCTGGTGGGCCCGGAGCAGGCGATACTTCTCTTCAAGCAGCTTTTGTATTTCTGCATTATTTTCGTCGAACCAGTCTTGATGATTTCTGGTGGCGGGGCCTAAGGATTCGAGGGCAACAGAGTGAACTGTGTCCCTGAAAGATGCCCACTGATCCTCGATGCTGGACTGGTTGATCTGAAAATTGGAGAATTTGTTTTGCAAGAGTGTCTGGAAGCAATGTTCCTTCTCTGTGTTCTTGAGGGCTGTGACGTTCAGTTTCTTCATGATTTTCTGGCCTTGTGGTCTTCTCTTGGGCTGAATGTGAAAGTTCATCTTTGATATTATCAGGCGGTGGTCCGTCCAGCATTCGGCGCCACACATGGCCTTGGTCACTCTCACATCCCGTATGTCCTTTGCCCTCACGATGACATAGTCAATAAGATGCCAATGCTTAGAGCGTGGGTGCATCCAGGTTGTCTTGTTCCGGGTCGGCAAGCGAAACATGGTGTTTGTGATGGCTAGGTCATGAGCAGCACATGTTCTGAGAAGGAGGTGCCCATTGCTATTGCATTTTCCGATGCCATGTTTACCGAGGATCCGGTGCCAGGCGTGGTGATCGGCCCCAACACGAGCGTTGAAATCACCAAGGATGATAAGCTTTTCGGACTTCACTGATGTGATGAGGGAGTCCAGTTCCTCATAGAACTTCTCCTTGATCTCGTCGGAGTTCGTTATAGTCGGAGCGTAGGCACTGATAATGGTTGCTTTGGCCTTTTTTCCGAGCGGTATCTGCATTGTCATCAGCCGGTCGTTGATACCTTCGGGAATGTTTGGTATATTCCGTACATGGATGGTTTTAATGGCGAAGCCAACGCCAGCTTCACGTCTCTCTTCACTGCTGCGCCCACTCCAGAAAAAGGTGTAACCACCACCGGCTTCTGTCAGTTGGCCCTTGTCTGCAAAGCGTGTTTCACTGAGAGCAGCTATGTCAACATTGTAGCGAGCTAGTTCTCTGGCCACAAGAGCAGTTCTTCTCTCCGGTCTGTCTGCTTTGGTGTTGTCGAGCAGAGTTCTCACGTTCCAAGATGCAAAAGTGAACAACTTTAGTTTCTTTTTCTTGATGTTTCGACCGCTAGAAGGGATCCCCGCCAGCCGCGGTAAACTGGCCAGGGTTGGGGGGTGGCAGGCTATGTTTAGGGCACCTTTTCTAGCCCCGTCCTCATGCTAGGAGGCGAGCAGAGCGATCCTAAAGAGGGCTGCTCGGTCACTCAGGAGGCTGCCGGACTTCACTGCTGCCACTGTCCAGTGAGGAGCGACCACATGTCCTGAGCCGCCTGTGTGCAGGTTTGCGACTACAGCTCCCAGTGTATCCTCACCTACTGCTTCGTCGCTTCCCCATCGCCACAGGGCTTTTTTTTTTTTTTTTTTTTTTTTAAGCTTCATGTCATGACTTGCGCGAAACTTTGATTAAAGTGAAGGAGACTTGCGCAGGATCAGCCTCACTCTCTCGTCCTAAAACGCCAAGTCCAGTGGCAGGACAGAGTCAAGACGGCTGGGACGGATTAGGATGCAGGGGCTGCCGGAGGGAGACAAGTATGCCATCCAACCGCCTTCGGGGCTCCACTCCGGATTTTCTGTCGGGGTTTACTCCCCTATCCTTTGCCTAAAAAGGCAAACCCTGCAAGGCAGCAGGGGGATTTGAATTCAGAGTTACCTTCTCCTATCCTGAATGCTGGCTAAACTTATGGCCGGACAGGACACGGGCCGTACAACCGCTGAGGAGAACCAGGACCACCAGTAGGGACGTAGTCCTTAGCCAAAGGGCCCTTGCTGGGGGAAGGTGCTATCTCTCTCAACAGCTGCGGTTGCAGTTTAACGTCATGCCCAGATATATATATATATAATATATATATATATAATATATATATATATACATATATATAATATATATATATATATATATATATATATATATGTATATATATATGTATATATATGTATATATATATATGTATATATATGTATATATATATAAAAACATATATATATTTATATGTATGTATACATATATATATATACATATACAAAGTAGACCACTTGGAAAAAGAAACTAACGAAGCAGAGCGCTTTCGTATATTACATCTTCAGTGCAACAAGTACATAGTGATAGGAATACATAGACATTATATACATAATACAAAGGAACCAGGACAGTTTTGAATAAGCATACCGACC